>NC_089283.1:13671588-13971588 GCF_963678975.1 Dysidea avara | reverse complement strand
ATGTGTTTCATGTAAATTGCATGAAACAGCTACTTAGAGGGTGAACACAGATGACCACTTTATAGTATTCATTGATATTTCTGGGACAAAAGGTGTTTAAACATGGCAGCCACATGCTTATTTCAACTGGTTTGAATTCTACAGAATATGCTTTGTAGTGTGAACAGGGTGTTAGCTAGCTTGTTCCCAGTCAATTCATCACAATAGGCAACAATTATTAAATGTTGCTGTAGCTAGTACAATGCCACGCAAGCACACTGCCTTTGTTTTAAATCTGCAACAAGAAATGTAACTTATGAAAGAACTAATTGTGCTTAAATTATTTATTTAATCATTGTTCTTCAATTTCCAAACTTGTGTAGCTATGAGTTTGATGATAGTGACCGTAATTCAGATGCTATCTTAAGTATACCATAAATCAGGAAAAATTCATCAAAATTTTCATCACTGGCTGTATATTGACAAAAATTAAAACGATGAATTATTTTGAACCATATAAATAATTTGCACATGTCAGAATATTTGATGATTATGCCAGTGACAAATATATGTTGTGTCAAAATTTAAATTTTCTACACTGAAATTTTCCTAATTTACGGTAATGCCATCATTGGACAACATGAATAAATTATAATAAACAACACAATGTTCACAATTACTGTATGAATACATATGTACAAGCAGATTTTTTTGGTATATTCACACAATTTTATTTATTTTTTTGGAGTTTTCTTTCTTTTTAAGTTTTTTGATCCTTCTTTCTTTTCTTTTTCCTTCTTTCTTTCCCATAAGTTTTTTTCTTTTGGTTGTTTGTCTAACAGAAACGGTTAAGTTTTCTTTTCCATCCACATTAGTTCCATGATGGTGCAGCTGGGTAATCAGTTGGAGGAATGTTGTCCTTTACTGACAAGTCAAATGATGATGTCACACACAGTTGAGGACTTGAAATTTCTCTGAAGATGAAAATTTTGTCTATAATATCGTCAACTACCTGTCACATTGGTGTTGACTTGAGTGGGAAGTGGTCTCCTCAAATTTAATCATAACACAGTTATCTCCTCCTAACCACACTGAAGTGTCACTCTGTAGAATTCGTTAATCATGATAATACCTCATGAAGGTTTACGTTACTGGTATATATGAATACAACCATTTGTTACAAATGAAGAACACTACAAGAAGGACCTCTGTAATCAAATCCAGCCACAACAGAAAACTCAAAAGAGAAAAACTCAAGCCCATAGCCTTAGCCATTATCAAGTTACGCTCATCTAAAGGCATCAGTCAGGTAGTCAGTCAGGTAGTCAGTCAGTCAGTCAGTAGAAAATTCCACTGAACAACTTAGATCTATAGTATACAGTACTACCATACGGTATGATATTTTATTGATATAGTTTTACAAGTTCACCTTTACTTGGTATTCTAATTGCCTCCTCTTTTCACTCAACAACCTTCGTAACTCATTTCTTTCCTCACAAACTTGAGAGTAATACATGTTCATTTTCTGTATGTTCTCCTCCAGACACTTGTTCCTACAGTACCATTGTTATTAACATAAAACACATGTGCACTGTACGTATAATGTTTTTACTAGTCACTCTTATTCTCACCTTGTTGTAAATGACTCCAAGTGTTGTAGTGTCTGGTGGTGTTTGTTGGCGATGTCATTCAATTCTTTAGTAACAACTTGTGAGTTGACACTCAAGTCTTCATAATGCTTCATGACTATATCCCTAGTGAACACAAGTGGATGTAAACAAAGCCGCCCAGAGAAATTAAGGGGCCCAGGGCAAAGAGCTAAGGTGGGGCCCCAGGGGCAAGAAGGTTTCCATTCTGAATCATAACTTCACCCAAGCTGTAAGTTGAAGACCAAAAAAAAAAAAAAAAGGTCATTACATGCTGACAATGACAATAGCTACCTCACCAACCATATCTCCTTATTTATAAGCTTGCTACACTGCTCTGAAGAATACTGGGACTGCTCTATTAGAGTATTTAGATCTGACTGCTCTATTAGAGTATATCAACCTTTTAAACAGGTATTCAAGGGGCCCTTCGTGGGGCCTCCTGGGGCCCCTTTCAGGCTGGGACCCGGGAAAAATGCCCCAATTTCCCCTTCCCCCCCCCCCCCCCGTGGGCAGCCCTAGATGTAAACATGTATGTAAAAACATTACATTACTATATGGTGTTTGTGTGTATGGTATGTATGTATGTGCCCCAGACTTGTAATTGTGAGGTTAAAGTTTGATTTCTGGTTGCTGCTGTTGGTTCCTTAAATGTGTTGGCGTGTGCTTGTGTGTGTGTGTGTGTGTGTGTGTGTGTGTGTGTGTGTGTGTGTGTGTGTATGTGTGTGTGTGTGTGTGTGTATGTGTGTGTGTGCATGCACATGCTTGAACAAGCTAGTACATACATATGGTGTAAATACATGTGTGCAGGCAGTAAATAAACATACCTTTCGTCCTTAATAGTAGCTGTGTCATCATCACTCTCTACTACTAAGTTGTTGTCTGGAATCACCTTGTGGTACATCACTTGGGAATTACATTTTCTGTTCAACAGACAAATGTTCCGTTTGGCTTGTTGCAGATCTGTTGTCAACATCTTCTTTTCTCTCATCAGTTTATGAAGCCATTTAACAAAGTAAGCCTTCTCTTAGGAGACTTGTAGGAACTGAGCATCCCTTACATGTACTGCATTCTCCATTAATTCCATCTCTTCCTTGCACTGGTTCAAACTATTTAACAGTAAGAGTAAGCATTTGACTATGCATGCATCTGCCATCCAATATCACAATGTGATGATTACCTTTGTACTGTACTGTTCAAAGTAGAAGCAGTGATTGTAAGCCTCTGATTTGTTTGCTTGTTAAATATCCTCAATTTGTTGTTGTTTTCTTTAAGCAGAGTAATATCTTCTCCTTCTCTTCAAGATCTTCCTCTTTCCTGTGCAGAACTTTGAAAAGTCTTTGGTCTGCTCTGATCATGCTTATATTGTGGTAATACATATAATATGTTAAATTCTATACAGCACATTATGATTACAGTGGAACCTCAGTTATCTGGATCCCACTTATTTGGATTCTCGGTTAACTGAACTATGGAAATGACTGTTCTATAAGAGTAGTGACTGTTCTATTAGGATAGTTGAACAATACTGATAAGGTGATTTATACACAGTTGCAGAGATATGGACTTTTCAGACTTATGGACCACTCCTGGTCCCAAGTGGTTCGGATAACAGAGGTTCCATTGTATTATGAATATAGTTATGATTATTTTGAATACGATAGCCTGCATATATGTTAGAATTCAGAATTTGTATACATATCTATACATGTCCCTTGACAAGCCATGTAGCTTAAATTTGGCCACCAGTCAATACTTGAAAATGATGTTGAAGCCCTTATTTCAAAATTGATTGTGACACCACTCAAATGTGGCTACTATTGAAGGTATACAAAAATCTACATTCATTTTGACTTGTCAGAACAACTCTTTTTTGTCAAACATTTTCAAGTGCACATCCACTATAATGGTAGCATATATACACAGAGATTACTCACTATGGTGATTCTTAGTGTCATTTCCTTAGGAATGATTACTGCAATGGCTCGCTGAGCAGTGAAAATAGGCTGACACTTTTCTGCCAAGCCAACAAAAGCATTAGCTTGCTCCTTCAGTGCTGCTTTTACACATTTTATTTTGAAAACATAACATTATTTTGGTTAGTAAACCATAATATGTACTTTTATCAATTCCAGTGCATCAATGGCAGTTGCCTTGCTTGCTTGCATGGAGGTGTACAGAGATAAAACCTGTTTTTAACCAGAATAGTATTATATGTATATATATATATAGAACAGTCAAATAATACTAAACTGTTTTCAGTTCATAATCTCGTGCTCTGATACGAATTCCATCACTTTTCTTTATAGCCGTTTCAAAACTATAATTTCATGCATGCAAGCAACATTAATGTAAACACACACTGTACCTGTTTCCTAGCTTCGACTACTCTAGTATGACAAGCCATCAACTCCTTGTTATGTTCATCAATTTCCTTCTCTGTCTCAACCAATGTCTCAAGACATTAATTGCTGATATTTTGTATACTGCATGGAGTAACAATGGAGAATAAGTATATACCACATTTTCCCAGTTATATGCAGGATACTAGGTATCTGTGTTTCATCTTAAAAATTCCAAACTGTAGGTCAAGCACTCCCACCACCACTTTAGCAATCAATATACCCTGCCCCTAGTAAGCATTAAGAAATCAACAATAGCACTGGAACAAAATAGAAGCTGGATTCATTTAAATGCTAGATTCATTTAAATGCTAGCTCCAAAATATTTATTTCCATTCATAACAACTTCATGTCTATTCCTGCAACTACATAATTATGGATCATTCCATGTCAAATCAAGAAGGAATTTAGGGTCACCTCTTGGATTTTGACGAAACTTAGTATGTTTGTAGTACCTGTGGTGCTAATCTGATTACCACTCATGCAAATTTTTAACTCCATACACACCATAGTTTCCACAAATATTTTGAATATTTCGTGAAAAATTGGTCCATCTCTAGTTACAACATCAATAGTAACTTCGCACTGTGTAAATATTTTTAAACACAATTTTCACAGATGGAAGACTGTCAACCTCTCCAGTGATCCCTAAATTATGGGATATCTACTTAATTATGGTTCAAAAGTACTCTATTGAAAACTTTAATCCTTTATACTTTTTAAAAAAGCTGCTTGAAATTCTTCAATTTTTTGTGAACAATGATTGGGTCATGGTCAAAAAATTTTGTGGTGGGACCACAATGGGCTCAGGAGATATAATGAATTATGTTGTGGTATGCAGTGGAATTTTGTAACCTATTATTGCTGTATGGGAGTGTACACCTCCAATAGCCACTTGCAACAAGGCCATGCCAAGTTTGTCTTACAGAGTGAAGGCATTTAGGTACAGTGCAACCTGTATTAGTGACCATCTGTATTGAAAGACCACCTACACGCTGCAGTTAATTTATACTTCTTTAATTGGATATTTATGTATAGTACCAAAGTATCAACGCTTTCCAGCAAATCTAAAAATGGTCCTTATTAGACAGGTGGACTTTAAATGAGAGCACCATGCATTCTTAAATACATGAATGTTGTATCATCTCTTCAGAAATACCTTATTTATTACATCAAATCCCAGCTGCCGTAGTGCACTTACATGCTTAGCCCCACTCCACACTATTGAAGTTATGTACTTGACTGCATAGGTACAACAAACCTCCTCAAATAGGATACCCAGGAACCTTGATAGCCAGGATTATGTGTTCATGATATCACTTTATAATTGTACATATATTTGGACCCAAGAAAAGTCTGCAGTTCTCAAAAATGAGCACTTTATCAATGGTCCAGGGAATAGAAGAGTTACATTGTAGGCAGTAGATGCATTGCTTGTACCAAGAGTTTTTGTATTATGAACACTTGTTTGCTGTGATGTATAGTACTGTAATTACTAAATGGTTTTTCAAAGTATTTTACATTCACATTTTGAAGATCAGTACAGGAAAATGTTAAATACACATGAAAATGTAGTCAACATCTTTACCTCCTGCATATGTGCATGAATGTATGACTGTGACTTGATCTTCAAAGTGGTCATAGAAGTAAGCAATTCAATTATTAATTTCACACATAGAGATACAGGTACAGGAAAACCCCTCCATTCCTAGGACCATAATAAGGTGCTCATATTACAGAAGCCACAGAAGTATTTTGGTCCAAATGTATGTGCACCACTAGAGTGGGAGTATAAACAAGCATCCTGGTTATCAAGTTGTCCAGGTACCCTTTTGAGGAGTTCTGTTGTATGTACCTATGCAGTCACATACACAACTTAAATGGGAAAAGTCCACTACAGTGGGATTCAACCTAATATGTGACTGAATTTTGGAAAATCACCCATATGGACGCACATGAAAACATTAAAATTTTCATGTTTAGTGGGTTGCTAATAAGAGTAGGGCACAGTTTTGAAAATATTTCAAAAACTTTCTTGTAATTTAAGGTATTGAGAATGGCCTAAAACCATTAACAAGTAGATATGCACTATAAAGTTTGTGATTTGATCATTAAATATTTTAGTTGTCAAATGTGCCCATATGGGTGATTTTCCAAAATTAGGTCACATATAAAGAAGGAATTTCTGAAGAGATTCACATGATATGTATAGTGGCCAGATTTGTAATTTAAAGTCCACCTGTTTAATAAGGACCATTTTTGGATTTGCTAGAAAGGGTTGATGTTTTGGTGCTATACATTAATATCCACTTAAAGTATAAATTAACTGCAGCACATAGGTGGTCTTTCAATTCAAGTGGTCACTAATACAGGTTGCACTGTACCTATATAGACACCTTCACTTTGTATGACAAACTTGGTTGTGAGTGGTTATTGGAGGTGTACACTTCCATACAATAATAATAGGCTACAAACGTCCACTACATACCACAACATATTCATTATCTCTTGAGCCCATGTGGTCCCACCACAAAAAAGTTTATCAAATGTATACCATGGCCCAATCGTTATTCACAATACAATTTCAAGCAGCCTTTTTTCAAAATATAAAGGATAAAGTTTTCAATAAAGTACTTTGAACCATAATTAAGTAGATATCCCATAATTTAGTGATCACTGGAAAATTTGATCAACAGTCTTCATTTATGAAAATTTGTATTTTAAAATATTTACACAGTGCGAAGTTACAGTTGATTTTTGTAACTAGAGATGGACCAACTTTTCATGAAATATTCAAAATATTTGTGGTAATAAATCAGAAACTATGGGGTGTGTATGGAGCTAAAAATTTGTATGAGTGATAAGCACCACAGGTACCACAAACACACAAGTTTCATCAAGATCCGAGAGGTGACCTAGATTCCTTATTGATTTGACATGGAATGATCCATATAACACTATACAGTTGAAACTCTCTAATCCAATGCTCAATGGGAGCCATGAATTTTGTTGGATTAAGGAGGTTGTTGGATCCAAGTTACCTCTGTAATCTGTTATCTAGAATTATGTCAGATTTATGCAATAAATTACAGGTAAAACAGATTACACAATGTTTTTTAACATGAATTAATTTTAGAATTTGAACCAATTAATTGCTTTAGTTGCTTAAAAATTATTTTCTGTGATTGTTATCTGTGAAAACCCAGCATAATCACTCAAGCCTAAATTTTCAGTAAAGGCCATTGATGGTAAAATGTTTGCGTAATTGAAAAAAATTATAAAATTTTTAAATGTTTTGTTCTTTGTGAAGATAGGATCTAATGATAAAATCCTGCATATCATCTTATTTACTCACTCGAGGGGAATTCAAAAATATTTGTTTCACTGCAGTAGACAATAGGATATGTGAGTTATGGGCATTTGTTTACATCACGTTGAAGTGATTGTACGCAATCAATCTTTCTTCACAGATCATCTCTGTATGTAGTGAAGAAAGGTAATAGAAGGAAAAATAATGGACTTCCCTATTCATGGTAAACACGATGGTACAAGTTGCAACACTGTACTGCATTGTGTTTGTAAGTCACAGCCATTCTTGTAAGCACCTGTAATTTATTTCCCAATACTTGCTGTATACAGATCCATCTTTCTGTTGTTGCTACTTTGTGGGGCCATAACTCCAAAAGTTGTTGGCATACAAGGCTGAAACTTGGCCAGAGCATACACTTGGCTAAGTAGATTATAAATATTCAGCAATAAAGAATTTGAAAAATGTGCCATTATGCCAGGTATTCACAGATCCGGTTACATATGTGTTCATATATACACCATCTAGCATTTTTGCTAGTTATACACAACACCCTTCCACCACACTGAGCTCTATCATCGCCTTCTTTGCTCTAAGGCTAATTGCATAACATTTTCCACAAAGCCAGTAGTGCATGCACATAACAATACACAATAATCAACAAGAACACAATGACACCGTAAAAGCAAATGAGAGATTATATACATAACAACATGATCAACAGGGGCGGATCCAGAGTTTGGGCAGGGGGGTGCACTTTGCTGAAAAGTTAAGCAAAAAAAAAAAAAAAAGGTCACAGCAATAATGACTGTTCATTACTAAATGCATATTAATAAATATACTATAAAGTATATAAAGATCCTTATTCAGATCCTTATTCATAGCTTCATAGTTGAGCTACGTACACTGCCTCATCAACACTGTGACTGCTTTATTAGAGTGACCGCTCTATTAGAGTATCTCAATCTTGAAAGGGATGGGGGAGGGGGCGCCCCCTGTGCCCCCCCTGGATCCGCCACTGCCTCATATGAACCACTTCCTCCACCACTGTGTAGCAGTAAGCACATGTTGCACAGTACCGGAAGACAATATTGGTTGTTGACAGGCGTTATCCCACTATGCCTATAAACTTCTTGAAGATGACAATGAACATTCACAACCTAGGTGTCAGATTTGTCTAAATAGATTAAGAGATGAAAACATTTAATTCTTATAGTATCATAATTTATGATGAGTTATAGTTTTGAGCAATGCACCTATGAAATTGTTCCGAACTAAGGTGTAGACTTTCAGCTGCCATCCATAGTGTTGTACATACACCAAATGAATCAACAGTTTACTAGAATGGTAAATGAAGGAAACAATTTCTTTTTAAAAAGAATGCATCCACCTTTTGGTGCTATGCAAAACCAGTCAGTAAATTAAACCGTTTTTCCAGTCATTCATATAGCCACTACCAACATATCTGCCACATTGACCATATACGAAAGTGATTTTGCAAGAGGCACAGAATAGTAAGCCTAGCTAAGGAGAAAATCCAAGGCCTATAAAATTATAAACATTACTCAAACCCACTGTTCTGGTACATCATTCAACTTCCAGCTGCATAATGTTATAAATTCGCTTTCACCACATCACTTTAAGTCATATGTGACCTGGCCTGTGAAAATAGACATGTGGGCACAAACTACTCCCTCTCCCCCCTCCACCACCCATATAACATCTCATTTCTCAGTGCTGGGATAGAATATTTTCATTCCGTGACTTGCATTTTAAAGCCAATTAAGTGTTGAATAAGTGAATTTTCATGGTCAAGCAATAATAGAATACAAAGTTATGAAGCATCAAAGTTTCAAAAGTAGGCAATTTTTGTGTGCGCACAAGCCCTATTTTCACAGGCCCAGTCACATATACTCAAATGTAATATCCCAAAATATTATGTAGCATACAATACATAATGGTCTCTCGCATGTTTCTTTAACACTAGCAAATTCTATAATGTATTGACCATAGATGAATCACAGCAAATAATCTATGCATACACACACACAAATGTATATTATAATTATATACACACTTATTTGTACAGTATTATGTGTATGTAAAAGCTGAACAAATTTAAAGGGGCACAGCAAGTTTAAATACATAATTATATGCAAAAGGTGTGCATATTATATAAAGTTTTCCATAAAAATAGCAAAACATCTTTAAACATACAGCTTTGTCATTTACCAATTTCTTTTGGTCGAGGCGGTAATTGGGGTCTCTTTCTTTGAGGTCTTGTTCCCTTTTGATGCTGTGATGACTCTGGGGTTAATTTTGCATCATCTTTCTCTCTGTGTGGCGCTTCAGGAGACGTTGGCTTAGACAACTGTTCAAACTTTTGACAATGTCTCTTGAAAATGTTACTTAAAGATGAATGAGGTTTGTTGGCTTCACTTTGTGGTTGTAAAGCATTTGCTACAAAGGAGTACACTTCCTTGTTGAGTTCTTCCATATTACCCGACTGGCTTACACTGTGTGAGTTCACATTCTTGCTTGGAGTAGAGGTGATTAGTCCAGTGTTTTTATCAGTCATAGTTTGGTTCACTGGTTTGTTATCATTGCTACTAGAAATTTCTACGCTTGAGCTTAGTTTAGTCTCCTTCTCTCTATCACCACTATTGTAGCTTGGGTTATCTAAACTTCTGCTTAGGTTAGAGAGATGTGATAACTGGCTGCATACGGGTACACCATCATCAACATCTAAGCTGTGTGTGGCAGACAAACCTTTTTGTACTGGAGACATTCTGCTCACTGGAGTCTGTTTTCTATTATCAGAGCCTTGAGTTTTCATTGAGTCTTCAGATTGCATTTTCACACACTTTTTCTGTATTTTACTGTGTTGCTCCTCAAATTGAGCAGATGGTGCACTTTGTGGACAAGCCTCCTGTAGTTGTGAATCATCCACTGTACGATAATTATCAGCCTTACACTGTAGGGTTGAGACAGACAAATCTTTGGATGTTGGAGAAGATTGTAATTCCTTTAACTGTTTTGCGCCTTGAGACTTTATTGACTTTTCTTCTTCTAACCCTTGTGGTTGTAAGGCAAGATGGTCAGTCTTGCCCTGTGGAGATGATAGACCTCCAGACAAAGAAGATGATCCTTTTAACAGTTTGGCACTTGGTAGTAATGGAGATCGTGGAGACTTAACATCTGACTTCTGTGGCCTTAAAGCCTCAGTTGAAGAAACATAGTCAGCTGGAGACTGCTGAGGTGATGTAGTCACATCTCTGAAAGCCGGAGAAGATTGCAAAGCACTTATCTGTTTTGCCTCGGTTAGTGAAGAGGACTTTAGCAACTTTTTTTCTGACTCCTGTGATTGTAAAGCTCGATGGTCAGTCTTGTTCTGTGGAGATGATAGACCTCCAGACAAAGATGACCCTTTTAATGGTTTGGCACTTGGTAGTAATGGAGATTGTGGAGACTTAACATCTGACTTTTGTGGCCTTAAAGCCTCAGTTGAAGAAAATTGGCCGGCTGGGGACTGTGGACGTGATGTAGTTACATCTCTGAATGCTGGAGAAGACTGCAATGCACCTATCTGTTTTGCTTCAGTTAGCAAAGGGGACTTAGGCAACTTTTCTTGTGGTTCCTGTGATTGCAAAGCTTGATGGTCAGTCTTGCACTGTGAAGGTGATAGATCTCCAGACAAAGAAGTTGATTTCTTTAATGGCATGGAACTTGGTAGTGATGGAGATTGTGAAGACTTTATTTCCAACTTCTGCTGCCTTAAGGCCTCAGTTGAAGACCCATGGTCAGCTGGGGATTGCGGAGTTGACAAAGTTACATTCTTGAATGTTGGAGAAGAGTATGATCCCTTCAACTGCTTGTTATCTAGTTGTGTAGAAGATGGCAAAGACTCTTCTTCAAGCTTCTTTTGCGGTAAAACATCTTCTTGAGGAAGATCATCAACCAGAGGTGGAGATGGAGTTGCATCTCTTGATGACGGCGTAGAATGTGACTTTCTTAATTGTTTTGCATTTGGAAGTGAAAGAGACTGCATTGGCTTTTCCTCTGCAAGACCTTCCTGCAACTGCTGTGACTCGGTATCACTATAGAGAATCTGAGGGTCAGAATAGCTACGTGACAATCTCAACATATCTTTTTCAATCATCTCTTTGTCTACTACTGTGACAGCATACCAAAGATCTGTGTCTGTGTCTGTTGTCTGCTGCAATTGAGGAATCCGGGGTTCTGAAACACTGTCATATATTTTTTCATCATCTTCTGCATTGTCAGCATAAATTTCACCGTCATCATAAACTTTACTGTCTCCTATTATTTCAGTATATCCTAAAACTGTTTCAATAGTTGACTTCTCTGGAACTAAAACAGAGCACAGCCATGATACATTAACATTAAAAAACATGGTTTCTGTGCTTGAAGCATAAATATTCACAGAGACCAGAGTCAAGGAACACAAAATAAACCAATAAATACCATTTTAAAAAGTTACATCTTTAGGAATTTATCCAGGAGCCATGCCTACAACATAATATCTGTTATGAAGGAAGCAAACCACCATGTTAATTATCACTTTGAAATTTACTTTAACATAAACAGTACGCCCATCCACAATTTTGAATTTTTATATCACAGCAGTTTCCCAAAACCTAGTCTATAAGTAAATTCAGTTGTAAACAATCCATGCAAAAACAGCAAAGCTGTATAAAAAGGGTGTGGCCTTCAAAGCCTAATTGAAAAAAATTGTGAAATCAAAGGTGGCAGGTAATAATGCACAAAGCCATTATTAAAATTTACATCATTGCAGCCATTTTATGGTAGCCACTTTTGATTTTGCAAATTTTTTCACCCAGGCTTTTGAAGGCTGCACCCTTTTTATACAGCTTGGCTGTTTTTGCATGGATTTCACTTATTTTTGTATTTTAAATACCCCAATTAAAATATATACCCCTGGATTTGAGGCTTGTTTTTACACAAATCATTGTTCTTCTTATAGATAAACTAATGCCCTATACCAATACAAACTGATCTGATACCAGATCTATGCAGCAACCAATTGGCTATAATACTAATTATTGCTGTATAATTTTGTGCTTGCTTATTCATGGCTATGGCTATGCAGAGTTGTATTATAGTGCCTGTATTTATTTTCAATAGTGTTTTATAACAAAGAAAACTCCTACCAAGTTAGGTATACATGATTATACTATTTGTCTATTAGGACAGGGGCGGTGGAGCAGGACAAAGAGTGAGAGGGCCAGGCCAGCTGTAAGCTGAAGACAAAAAAAGGTAACTACCTGCTGACAATAGCTGCTCTCCACCAATTATATGTCCTTATTTATAACTACACATAAGTAGCTAAGTAGCTTGCAACACTGCTTCTCTGAATACTGTGACTGCTCTATTAGAGTATCTAGATCCTGACTGTTCTATCAAGACACACGGTAGTGTGTCGTGCGGCACAAGAAGCCGGCGCCACACCGTCAGTATATTTACAGGAAGAAAGTAAACACGATTTTCACACCTTTGTAGCTCTGTGATTCCTTGTCCAATTGAAACCAAAGTTGCTACAGAAGTGTCAACTAGGTAGGGGAGTCCACATTCCAAATGTGAAGAAAATCACTCCAGCCATTTCCGAGATACAAGCGGCCAAAGTTTGGGTTTTTTTTTCTTCGTTCCTTTTTCTTCTACTTCTTTTTGCACACTTTGCAAAATCTGCCATAAAACACGAATGGGTTTTCCAATCGGGCTGCACTTTGGCACACTTAAAGGGCTCATTAAGGCGAATCGTACTACTAAGTTTGGTAGGAATCCGATGAACATTCACGGAGTTATGACCGATTATTTGCATACAATAAGGTCACGCCCACAGGGTAAACCGCTTGAAGGAATGAGTTGAAAATTGCTATGTAGATGGAGTGACTATCGTAGGAGTGCCTTTTTGTGGTTTGAAAGGAATCCAGTTAAAGGCCATCAAGATATGACACAAAATCCAACCTGTGTCACAATTACACGATCGATTTTTATGAATAAAAAAACTATTAGTTTTCACGCCTACCAGGCAAACCACTTAGAGCAGTGAGCTGAAAATCGGTGTGTAGCTGGAACATTTATCATAGAAAGTCCTTGCAGTAGTACAGAAGAATCGGATTACAAACCACTGAGTTATGATTCCAAAGCCAACTACGTGTAGCATACGCGAGATCGAGATACTCTAGAACAGTCACCCTAATAGAGCATTCAGCTACGTTTATAAATTACTCCATTATAGAATTATATGACATTGCAAGTTATTCTGTAGGGAGTTCAGCTACAAACAGTTAGTCTTATAGACAATTCAGCTGCAAGCAAGTCACCCTGTAGAGAGTTCAGCTACAAATATGTTGCTGTAGAGATTCAGAACATTATAAGTCACACTGAAGAGAATTCAGCTATAAACAAGTCACCTTGTAGAGAGTTCAGCTACAACAAGTCACTCTGTAGAGAACACAGCTACAAATAAGTCACTGCGTAAAGGGTTCAGCTACAAAAAAAGCTACCCAGTAGAGAATTCAACTAGATCAGCTACAAACAAGTTACTTTATGCAATGTTCAGCTACAAGTAAGTCACTCTGTAGAGAGTTCAGCTACAAACAAGTTACTCTGTGGTACAAACAAGTCACCGTGTAGCTGGAGAATTCAGCAACCAATCAAAAAAACCACTCTGTAAAGAGTTCAGCTATACAAACATGTTAATACTCTATAGAGAAAGTTATAACTCTATAGAGAGATCGGCTAGAAACAATTAGTCATCCAGTAGAGAGATCAGCTACAAGACATCAACTTATAGAGAGTTTAGTTATAAAGAAACCACCATGTCAAGAGTTCAGCTGCAAACATATCACCCTGTAGAGAGTGCAGCTATGAACAGATCACCCTGTAGAGAGTTCAGCTAGAAAAAGTCATCCTGTAGAGAGATCAGCTAGAAGGATCACCTTGTAGAGAGTTCAACTACAAACAAATGACCCTACAGATAGTTCAGCTACAAACAAGTTACCCTACAGAGAGATCAGCTAGAAGAAGTTACCTTGTACATACAAAGAAACAATCATATAAAGAGTTCAGCTGCAAACAAATCACCCTGTAGAAAGTTCAGTTACGGATCATCCTGTAGAGAGATCAGCTAGAAGAAATCACTTTGTAGAGAGTTCAGCTACAAAGAAACCACCATGTAGAGAGTTTAGCTGCAAACAAATCATATGTAGAGAGTTCAGCCAGAAACAAGTTCAACCTGTAGAGAGATCAGCTAAAAACAAGTCATCCTGTAGAGAGAGCAGCTACAAAGAAACCATCCTGTAGAGAGTTCAATTACAAACTGATAACCCTATAGAGAGTTCAGCTAGAAACAAGTCACCATGTAGAGAGATCAGCTAGAAACAAGTCATCCAGAGATCAGCTAGAAACAAGTCACCCTGTAGAGAGATCAGCTAGAAACACATCACCCTGTAGAGAGATCAGCTACAAAGAAACCATCCTGTTGAGAGTTCAGCTACAATCAAGTTACACTATAGAGAGATCGGCTAAAAACAAATCATCTTGTAGAGAGTTCAGTTGAAAACAAATCACCCTGTAGAGAGTTCAGCCACCCTGCAGAGAGTTCAGCTAGAACAAGTCACCTTGTAGAGAGTTCAGCTACAAAGAAACCACCATGTAGAGAGTTCAGCTGCAAACAAATCACCCTGTAGAGAGTTCAGCTAGAAACAAATCATCCTGTAGAGAGTTCAGCTAGAAACAAATCACCCTGAAAGAGTTCAGCTACAAACAATGAGAGTTTCAGCTACAATTCAGTTATGTAAGAAGTCACCTTGTATGTGATAATCATCATTCAATGTTAAATATACAAATAGTTCATCAGACAAAAGCTATACACACAATTACTTCCTTTGTTCCACAATTCCTGCAGTAAAAAAAAACAAGTTAAAAGGAAGCATCAAAGCCATATGGCCAGCTTTGTGGTTTGCAATACAAAAAGAAGTGATATCTAAACCAAAACAGCCAAGCTGTAAAAAAAAGAGTGCAACCCCCAAAAAGACCTAGGTGAAAAAAGATGTGAAATCCAAGGTGGCGGCCAAGAAATGGCTGTGATGGTAGGTTAATGGTAAAAATTTTAATAATGACAATTCAGGTGAATTTGGTGCCGAATCCTGGTGGAGGAGGCAACGCAAATTCACCTGAATTGTCGTAATTAAAATTTTTGCCATTAACCTACTATCACAGCCATTTCTTGGCTGCCACCTTGGATTTCACATCTTTTTTCACCTTGGCCTTTTTGGGGGCCGCACTCTTTTTTTACAGCTTGGCTGTTTTGGTTTAGATTAATATACACAGCCATTATTAAATTTTTATCATCCACATCATTGCAGCCATGAATTTGATTTCACAACTTTTTCACCCAGCCTTTTTAAGGCTGCACCTTTTTTATATAGCTTGGCTGTTTTTGTGTGGATAGAATGTTCTAGAACAATCATTTTCCACTGGAAGATCTATGAAATTATAAACTTTTACTAAATTTAACTAGAACTTTCATTTATATAGTAGAAATTAAATGAGGTGAACAGCTGTAATAGCAGCAACTCAGTGGTTAAGAATTTGGGTATTCTGTACAGAGGTCCTGGGTTCAAACACTGGTTTTTTATGACTGTGGAGTATCTCAACCCCACAATTTATAGTTGTTTGGGTTTTTTCCTTGTAATTCTATATATATGTCAGTGCGATCCTTATAAAAACAGTCAAGCAGCATAAAAAGGGTGCAGCCTTCAAAAAACCAGGGTGAAAAAGTTGAGGTGGTGGCCATGAAACAGATGCAATGATGTTGATGATACAGTAATAAATTTTAATAATGCACCCAGGTTTTTTGAAGGCCACACCCTTTTAATACAGTTTGGCTGTTTTTGCATGGATTTCACTTCTTTTTGTATTTTAAATATATGCCCCAGAGCCAACCATAAACTGGCTTTGAGGTTTGTTTTTACATAAATCATTGTTCTTCTTCTTTACAGAAGCAATGAAGATGATATAAGATGAATTAGTGCTCTACCAATACAGAAAAATACCTATCTATCTGATACCAAAGCCAATTTATACTGATATAATTTTGTGTTTGCTTGTTCATGGCTACATAAATTTGCATTATAGTGCCTTGCAATAGTGTTTTATAACAAAGTAAATTCCTACCAAGTTAGGTGTACTATTTGTCTATTAGGATTTTGCAGTGACTGTTCTATTAGAATATCTTGATTTTTCATGTAAAATGTAACAAGTTGCAGTTGCTCAATAAATCCTGCAACTTTTATGCTAGAATATGATTTCCAGCCTGTTGTCACAAGTTTTATTAGCATAGCACTTATAATGATGATAACAATTTGTCTTAATAGTAGTGTACTACTCTGCAAATCTGTACCAAAATGGCTATATCAGATTTGAGTAATGGAATACTAGAGAAGTTGCAAGAGTTTATTTGATTACTTTTGTAATGCTCTAATAAAGCACACATCTTTTTCAAGGATTTCCAATAGAACACACATAGAATGTTCTAGAACAATCTATATTTTCCATTGGTAGATGTATAAAATTAGGAACTTTTACTATTGAGTAGATTTTAGTTAGAGTTTTCGTTTATAAAGCAGAAATTAAGTGAGGTGAACAGATGTGATAACAGAGGCTCAGTGGTTAAGGATTTGGGTGTTTAGTATGGAGGTACCTGGTTTGAACGTTGGAAATTTTTTTTCTAAATGTTTCATGCATGTTTTTACCCACCATGACTGTTCTATTAGAGTATTTCGACCCCACGATTTACAGTTGTTTGGTTTTTGCCTTGCAACTCTATAGCTGTCAACAGGATTTCTTTTAAACCACAAAAGGTTTGAGCTATGATTGTCAATCTATAAGCATACCAATTTTTAAGTTATTCCCTTAAGCGGTTTACACTGTAGACATGACAACAAGTCTGCCTTTTTTAACACAAATAATCGTCAATAGCTCTATGACTATTAATCAGATTTGCACCAAACCTGGTATGTAATTGTGCCACAATACATTCTTGAAGTACCAAGCTCAAGAAAATCAAGCTATGCATTTGCATTCTTAAAAATGGTTTCTGTAAAGTGTGCCAAAGGAATAATCCAAGCCCCCGAGCCAGGAAAAATTAAGCCAAATTTTGAAGGGTCATATTTAATGACTGTGTTAGGCAATCTTGCTCAAAATTGGGATGTAGGGTGCTGAAGGTGGAGGGAATTTGCAATATAAAAATGATTCCAATGTGAGAAGGGAGCATGAAGCTACGCATGCATGAAAATAATGTTTTGTTTCTTCTTGTAAAATATACTCACAGTGTGGCACTCTGGCTTTCTTACATGGCTACACAACACACTACCATGTGTTTTGATAAGTGCACAAGTATGTCTTATTAAAAAGCACACAATTTGGGATAGGATAAACACTTACAGACTTCTCAACTTACCAGATGTCTCATTTGGAGTCACATAGTAGTAATAAGATGGTATCTCCAATGATTTTTGACTTCTTGGAGGAACTGGTAACCCAATGTTGCCTATATTGCATATTATATTAGCATATGTAACCATATATGCAGCATTCATAGTGTATACTATTATGTGAATTGTCTGAGCAAAACCCACACGTTCATTTATCAAAAGTTTCAGCTTTCCATGATGAACAATCTTGGAGTTATATGTAGCATTAGACAGTTGGAACAGTAGTAACTTCTATTTGCACAGCAACAATTACACCAAATAAGGTGCTTATTTAATCAATTATAACTCATGACTGAAATACGCTACAAAGATGGGATGGAATTAGCTCAATCTTTTCACAATGAACTGGAAAATCTATCATGGTATAGTGCTTTCCTTGTACTCCTCCATGTGGACAAGCCATTTAATGATAATGGTAGTCTTTATTTCTACCGCATCATAAATAAACACCCGTAACACAACCCTTTTAATTTTCTGTACAAACACGAAACAAGATCTTTTTTACTCTTTATGAACAGGCATATCTGATGATATGTAGGTTTTATTGTTTTGAGCTTTGTTTCAGTGCGTACCAAAGCGAATAAAATGTGCATGAGTTTTTTATGAAGTACATATACTCTTACTCAGTTTATTTCAATATAATTTTGTGAAAACAGTTGGATGTCACTCAGCCAGTCACATATACATACATACATACATGTAATAGTTGTATCATGTACCCAAGTGATTTGCCTGATATGCACACCCAAGCTCGAGGGCTGTCAGGCCCGAGAGCATGGGTGTACATATCAGGCAAATCACAAAGGCACGTGATACAACTGATACGTATGTACCATGCCAACTTAACCTGCGGGCGATTAATCACCCAAACCAAAATGATACTGACCCCCGAATTCATTATATAGACCAACTTATGAGATTCGATTATGGAACAGCAACAACTAATGTTGTAACTACGTTTGTAAACATAAACGGGCAAATCCTTCAGATACCACGGAAACACTCAATTTAGCGATTTTACAAGTGTTTCAAAGTTGCTACATCACTTAAACACTGTTTACACAATTTTCTAAACATCCAGAGGGATAAGCTTTGCTGTAGAGTGGTTACCTTGTGATATACGAAAAGTGGGCGTGGTACGTAATCAAACACGTGGACAAGCGCTTGTAAATTACCCATGACACTAATTCTCACCTTTAACCTTCGTTTGTCAACTCATAGGGTGGTAAGGGATACGAATCGCCTCCATCTGAGTGCTGTAGGATGGAAAATCGGCTTCATGGTTTTTATCACATGAGTAATAATAAATTCCCACAATCAAATGCTGCCAGGATTCTTATAAAAACAAACCAACATTACCTCACCAGATATCAAGGCCATGGTTTAACTTTAATAAACCATGGTTTAACTTAAATGTACCATGAACAGCCATGGTTTATGAGATATGTACCCTGAATTTGCCTTTGAAGTTAGGTGGCTTCATGGTACGTACATACATACATACATACACACACACACACGTACGTACGTACGTACGTACATACATACATACATACATACATACATACATACATACATACATACATACATACATACATACATACATACATACATACATACATACATACATACATACATACATACATACATACATACATACATACATACATACATACATACATACATACATACATACATACATAGTTATATATACATATGTACATACATACATACGTATGTACGTACATAATACATACATACGTACATACATCAAAACTAATGATACCTGTATCCTTTATCTCTGCTATTTTTTCAGGATCAACATAGGCACTGTGACTTGCACCACCTTTATTTACTGCACCATAATCTGGGGGTGAAGGTGGAGTATGTGATTCTGGTACTTCGGTATGATGATCCATTGATAATTCAAGTCCTCCATCACGTGGTGGTACCATCCCTAACTTCTTACTCAGTGATCCAACAAGTTTGGAAAGATTATCAAAGAAAACTAAAAACATATATAAGTGTATATGTAGCAATTTTGACATAAATATATACACGTAACACCATGCATGTATATTATACAGGACAAACACACAGATGGATTAGTATTTGATAGATAGCTTAAACGTTCCTTTTATTATAGTGCATTCACTTTAACAGAGACAAGTTTGCTTTAATTTCACAAATACTGTATAAGCTCACAAGACCTAGGCTGATGGGTACATCACTTATACAATTATACGGAATAATAAAGCTTTGTATATATCTAATATAACATAGTAGCTTACTCTGGTAGTTTGAGGCAGAGGTAGTGTTATCATTATGAGGAAATATGGCTGTCATGGCTCGTTGAGCAGTGAAGATAGCTTGACATTTTCCAGCTAAGTTGACAAATGCCATGGCTTGCTCCTTTAGTGCTGCCTGTACACATGTCACCTATCACCAACAGAAGTCACTCACAAGAGAAACACTTTCTTATGATTTTAATTGACATCATTGTAAATAATATACTGAAGTGTTTAATTGTGGCTTGAATACTCAATATATTTTTCTATAATTACACCCACACTAGTTGTTCTAGAACCTAACAGCCACACAGGAAAATACCCAAGATTCGTAACAGGGGTTTGTACTGGTTCGTCACATGTAGAATACATCAACATTACGTTGTTTCAAAATAAGACATTAGGAACTCATTGCTTGACCAGCCACATGATATGTTCTCACATTTTTAGGCCACAAGGTATCAAAACTTTGATGCTCAATATACCATCCCTAGCAGCCTATTTTATAGTCTAGGTCTGATGTACCGTCTAATATATATTCACACAAAACAGCCAAGTTGTGAAAAAAAGTGCGGCCTTATAAAGCCTAGGTTAAAAAGTTGTGAAAAATCAAAGGTGGCGGCCAACAATTGGCTGCAATGGTGTTAATACTAATAAATTTTAACAATGCCCAGCCAGGAAGCCATTATTAAATTTTATTAGTGTTAACATCATTGCAGCCATTTGTTGGCCACCATCTTTGATTTTACAACTTATTTCACCCAAGCTTTTTAAGGCCGCACCTTTTTCACAGCTTGGCTATTTTGTGCAGATATCACTTCTTTTCGCAATCGCAAGTTCCAAAGCGGCAGCCTATGGTTGACCTTGATAATTCCTTTTAACTTTTTCCCCTTTACTACAGGAAACATCGAAGACTGGTGGCTATATGAAGAACTGATGCAAGATGAATTTTGAAGGTGTGTATACCCCAATGATAGCTGGGCAGATTTGACTTAAACTAGGAATGAGAAATACCCTACCCCGAGGAAGCTTCCACTGCAGAAATGGTTAATTATACCGTTCAAGCACTATGGAGCTACTAATGCATGAAAATTTTTCTATTTAGATTTTTTATTATTATTCCCAGGGTTACCAGCACCCCCTGCCACCACCCTGACATCACAGAACTATATGACACTAGCTACTCCTTCTGAAGACAGACAAGGAAAGCAAGTCTTCTGTAATATACAGCACTGAGCAGCATGACCCATACCACCACTGAATGTTGAAAATACAAGTGGGGTAAAAGAACCCCTCTCAATTTTGTTGTTCATAATTCTGTTGTTTCTCATGTTCAAAGCGTTAATAAACTACAGTGAGGATACTTGGGTACCATGCACGATATGAAGGCGCAATAGCCTTAACTTTGACATTTAAAAATGCCTTCAGATGTTTGCTTACTTCCCCAGAATCCTGAGGCATAAACTTCTACATGAGCGCCATCCTCATTGCATATCGAAGGCCGGGTCTCACCTATAAAGGATGCATGAAATGGAATTTTCTGGTTCCGTAAAACGAGTATGTCACCCGCCCACACTGGCTGTACTTGGCTGTAAGACACGGCTACTTTCAAAGTTTTTATAGAATGTTCTAGAACAATCTAGAATTTCCATTGGTAGATCTATGAAATTATGAACTTAGTAGATTTTAGCTAGAATTTTCATTTATAAAGTGGAAATACAGTGAGGTGATCAGCCGTGATAGCAGCAGCTCAGTAGTTAAGGATTTGGGTGTTCAGTATGGAGGTAGGTCCCTGGCTCGAACGCTGGTCAGTAACTTTTGTTTCGGCATTTTTATGTACCTTTTTTACCCCACAGTGACTGAGTATTTCAACCCCATAATTTACAGATGTTTAGTTTTTGCCTTTTAACTCTGTAGCTGTCAATGCAATTCTTTTAAAACCACAAAAGGTTTGAGCTATGATGGTTAACCTACGTATATGCATACCAATTATTATAAGTTATTCCCATAAGTGGTTTACTCTGTAGGTGTGACAAGTTGGCCTTTTTAATGCAAATCATCGTCCATAGCTCTATGAAATTAATCAGATTTGCAACAAACTTGGTACGTGATTGTGCTGCAATACATTCTTAAAGTGTACCAAAGCTCACAACAATTGAACTACACATATGTGTTTTATAATGGTTTTTGTAAGTGTGCGAAAAGTAGAATCTAAGCCCACTGAGCCCCTTAAATGAAGAAATTAGAAATGAAGCTGAATTTTGAAGGTTTATATTTCACAATTGCGCTAAGCAATCTTGCTCAAATTTGGTATGCGGGGTCCTGAAGGTGGAGGGCGTTTGCAGTACACTGTATAAAAAATGATTCCAATTCGAGAGGGGAGCACGGAGCTATGTATGCGTGAAAGCCGCATTTTGTTTCTTCCTCTGAATATACTCACGGTGTAGCGCACTGGCTTTCTTAGTTGCATGACACTGGCACTACCGTGTGTCTTGATACACTCTCTAGTTAAAAACCTTCAATCTTGCAAGCATACACAAGCCTAAAGGATTTCATTACACAAGCATGTGTGCCCATCATAATGGCCACACATGGATTGTGCACATAATATATGTGTACAGTGTATACCTTTTGTAGTTCCAACTTAGTGATAGCAGCTGCCACAGTCAGTTTCATGGCACTGTATTGAGATGACACCTATTAAAGGTAAATTAATATAAATACTCAACCAAACAATGGTAGACTAAACTGTTTTCATCTCATCATCTCGTGCTATGATACGTGCTTCATCACCTTTCTTTATAGCTGCTTCCCACTAAATTGAAATGATATGTTTGTATGTTTACAACAGATAACAGACATATATATGATATTTGAAGATTTGCAAACAACTATCAAACTACGTAATGTGTGACACAAGGACATCCAGTATATAACTACCTGCTTCTTTGCTTTGACCATTTTACTGTTGCAAGCATTCAGCTCTTTGTTGTGCTCATCAATTTCTTTTTCAGTATCACACAGCACTTTAAGATGTTGTTGATAGTTTGAATACTGTGGCAAGAAAAGTTACAGAGTATGTACATCAAATTTCCTCAGTGTAGATTTTCATTTGTGAACATAACACAATTATATATTCATTGTGTTCAAGTGTGTGGGTCCACCAGTGTGGGAGGCAATGAAAACACTACATTACATGGAATCGTAATGTTGACATTAAAACATCTAGCAACATGTAGTTTGACCATGTATTAAAGGAGCCACAACAGCTGTGACCTGGTACCTCTTCTGCCAAACTTAAAGAAATTGACTATATACTCCAGCTTGCCAGCTAAAGGTGTTATTGGAAGTGCTATCACACTAGAGCAGGCTTTAATTCTTTATCATTCAATTTCAGAATCTTGATAAAGGTGGCTTAATTAATTAGCACACTAGTGCATCACATTATAATTTCTTCTTGCAGGAACGCTTTGACACAACCCAAGCTTACATGTATTTGAGATTAACTACAATTGTGAGTCAATATGAAGTGCTTAATTTTGTCTGCCACCCTAGAAGATTAATGCTGCAAGATCTGTTTGATTAAAAATGATACTTGCTATTAAAGTAGATAGTGCTTTTGCAAACCTAAAAAGTTATACCTTGTCCTACAAAGAACTACATCCTTTACATACAGTTGTTTTATTATTACAGTAAAAGAACAAGTACAGACATTAGCCTTCTTGTGAGAGCAATTAAAGGAAATCAAATCATGGGAGCTATAGCAACATGATATGGCCAGTACTGGCGATTTGATATGACATGTCAACTGTGTGAAATGATATGTCATGTCCTCTCCACATTAAATATGTATATATCATGTCATTAAATTATTTTTGTGATTTGCATTCAAGTGGTTTTTTAGATGGGTTGTGAAACAGCATGAACTTATTAATTCATCTACTTTACACACCTGATTAGAGAACTCTTCCAAGGCTGTCTTCCACATCCAATTTAATTCTGCCACTTTACCAAATATCTGAACAAACATTTGATTCTGCTCTCCTTTGCTCCATTGCAACAAAGTGGCAGTTGCTATAATAAATTATCACTTGTAAAGCCATACAGCACAACCAAGGAGGGATATACAAAACAGCTATTGAGTATTGTAGGAGTCTTACTTGTATGTATACATACAAGTAAGACTACATACAAGTAAGACTCCTACAATACTTAATAGCTGTTTTGTGAGTGCAGGTAAAAAAAGTGGACCCAGAATTGGGAGCTGTGAGGACTCTGATATTTATGTACTTATGATGTTCTTTACCTTGTAGCTAACTCTACAGGTTATAGGTTACGATCACATGGGTAGACCATTTTTCTGTCATAGCGCACAATAAGAGATTATAAAGTGCCTACTCCCAAAACTTATTCACACTAATCCATCACATTGCCTGCAAGTTGTTCACTACAGAAACTTTGATTTACCAAGGAAGTAGTGTCTTCGGTGAAGTAGTGGCTTCATGCTCATCATGGAGTACAAAACCAGTACTTTTGACAAGTTCAGTGATGTGGTCAAACACTTGATTATTGCCACATCACTAGATTCATAATCCATGTACAGTGGAACCTCGATTTTCCAAACTAATTGGGGGGAAAGGGTGTTCATATAATTGAACAGTATGTAAAATCGAACTTCCATACATTTATATACGGAGCTTTGCTCAACTACTCTACAGTTGTTGACAAAATACTCTAATTGAGCAGTCAGTTTGGTGTTCGGATAATCGAGAGTTCAGTTAATTGGTGTTCGGATAATTGAGGTTCCACTGTAGTTGGAGTTGTGAAGAACGAATGATCAATGGCCCAATACTAACCAGCTGCCAGCTAAAGACTGAAGTCAAGACTAGGTGCTTCCAATGTACCTAAAATTTTAACCAAATAAGCAATATAATATATTACAGTGCTTTTATGTAATTGAGCAATTGTGACATGCAGAGTAGGCTTGTACAAGGCAAAAATGCATAAAATTAATGTAATGAAGATAATAAAATATTGGTCTCCGGTCTCAGCTCCTCGGTCCCCATGCAGGTACACTGATTTCTCCTAACCATTGTGTGAGTATGTAAGGGTGGAAATGGAAAAGTCACTGTATAAATAAAGAGAATTTAGATTATATATAGGACAATTTTGGGGAAAGTTCAGTTAGACGCTCTGCATGTTCACATGAATTTGTTCAAATGTACGGGAAATAGCTACATTCAATATAAATATCTCAAAACTTAGTACTCTGAGGAAAGGATATAGTTCTTCATGACATCTTACACCTCCATATAATTAAGCTCATGAATCAGTGAAGGATCTAACATACCACTATTTTTAGTAGCACCAAATCTGTCTGTTAATCTTTGAGTTTCCTTCTCTTCTTGTAAAGCAAACCAGAGAGGTGAGTTACCGCCACTCCAAGACTTGATCCTATCCTTCATATGTCTTAGTACATTTTTGTTATTCCGTTCCATGACTACATGAATTACATCACCACAGTAGTTAAGGAATGCACTCACAAAGTGGAATTTCGTTTACGCAAGCATTTGACTATAGAATGGTTTGCATAGTGAAAATATTTATGCTTAAAATTCAGCAAAATATTTTGAGTTTGCATGGAAAATCTGGGGCAAATGAAAATGGTGGAAGTGGGTGAGCAGAAACTGAAACCTGGAATAGAAAAACTTAAATGGTTAGAGTGATGGTCAAAATAACTGTTTAATTACACAACAGTGAGAACACACAAAGGTCATGTTGGTATTCGGAGCTTTATTAATTCAACAATGCACAGACTCAGTCGGACGACCTGAAGTCTTGGAGTTTAATTACTAACAAAGCTGCAGTCTTAGTAATGAGTGAGTACTAGCTACACAATATCTTATTGACATTTAGGTCAACAACTATGGGTATGTGTTGATAATATTTATATAAAGACGTCATAAAGCTTTTGGAGCCCATATAAAATAATATAATTATATAATTAGAGACAGCATCAGCTAAAGCTGTTTTCAGCTGTGCCCTGCACAAACATATTAACAACACACAGGTACATGCATACAGTTACAACAATAGCAATATTAAATATAGCTTAAATAAGCTAGTTTAGGCCACATAAACTTAATTATTAGTTTCTCATCCTCCTGTATTCAAAATGTCAGTACGGGAGGGTGGATATTTATTTTATTTTTTACTAACTAAATAGTTGAATTAGCTAGCTAAAATGACTTAGAATGCATTTTTCTTAGATTGCTATAGTAAGGTACCAACTTTTAAAGATGCTGGATGGCTGTACTCATCCACCAGTGGTACAAAAAATCCTTGATGAGGTAAGAAAAATGGCAATGTAGGCAGGGATGAGAGACTAATAATTAAGTTTATGTGGCCTTAAAGCTATTTAACGACTTCATTTCAGTTAATGAGGTGGGCACGCTGACTATACAATGAAGTAAGTAGTTATGAAATGTGAGATCCAAATTAACTTACTGTTCACAAGTCTGGCATCCCTACTTGCTGCATGAAAGACATAATTGGCTATACTATTGAAATTCTGAATAGAAGAGCGACTAAATT
The DNA here is from genome assembly GCF_963678975.1 of Dysidea avara. Lineage (NCBI taxonomy): Eukaryota > Metazoa > Porifera > Demospongiae > Dictyoceratida > Dysideidae > Dysidea > Dysidea avara. The sequence continues at coordinate 13,944,831 of NC_089283.1, read as the reverse complement.
AAATTATTTTCTTATTTCTTACTTTAATAATCACATTATTGATTACAAACAACGTTTCAATCAATAGTTAGCTACTCCGTGTAGTTAGCTAATAAGCATATTACTTGTGGGGCATTTTATTGCCTTATCCGTGGCCATGAACTATGATGCGTGTCCGAGGACTCACTAATTATACTAGTCAGTTATTTTTGTATCTTGACTCAGTGCCAGTTATTCATCAATAATGATAGTTCCTCTTTCTAAAGTCCATTTTTCCAAATCTTAAATCTGCCTGGAATGTCTACCATTATATAGCCATGTCCATTGTATATAGCCATGTCCATTGTATATAGCCATGTCCATTGTATATATGTAGTTCGAGACGTGGTTGACACTACCTAGTCTCGCGCAGCCAGACCACTATTTCTCCCCACGGCGCTTATCGATTAGAGATTATAAGCGCCTGCTATTTCGAGCAGGCGCTTATAATCTCTAATCGATAAGCGCCGTGGGGAGAAATAGTGGTCTGGCTGCGCGAGACTAGACACTACCGTAGATCCGAGTATAGATGTAGCTATAGGCAGTATATGCATGCTGCGCCATAATGAGCCGGCTAACTACTAAGCTAGCGATGATTTCTGGCGTAGGAGACCGACGGTCCTTGCTTTTAACACAATCACTTCAGTCACACATATTTAACACTGACAACTACAAGTGGGCTACCATTAGCTCATCACAATTAAGAAATAGCTCTGCCATAGATTTATAAACCCATGGCTCTGCATGCTATATGGAAACGGCAATACGACGTGAATTGAGTATAGCTATACCTTACTGTCTCTGGCCTGCACGCTGTCAAACACCGTTACCTTCTCGGATATCTCACTCACCACTAACAAGAGGAAACTATTCAGTCTAAAGTTTTCAGTCTAATTTATAGCGGTAGCGTACCAGTAGAAGAATGCGGAAATCACGTGATCCACCAGTTATTTGTTACTTTGGCTTTCCTCAGACTCAACAAATAGCCTACTTCCTCTATTCAATTGCATTTCCTCAGAAGCTGAAAGTGAATGTATACCAAACACAGTGACATTAAATGCTGTAGCAAAAATATAGCAACATCCACTAAACAGTTTCAGCTAGTCTGACTCCCGGCTGCTTAGTGGAATATCCCACAGTGTAGCTACTCATTTAGTTTCATATCAGAGCATCAGTGTAACAGAGATAGGTAGCTAGCATAACTATCTGGCAGCCACATTCTTAAGATAAAATCAAGAAACTCAAAGTGAAGTTGCAATGCACTCAGTTCAATTAAAATCAATTCACTATACTATTATACTTGGTATCATAGTTGTTTTCCCATTAACTCATTAGCTAAGACTGACGATCTAATAAATCTACCAACACCCCAATACAGAGACCACAAAATACAAAGGCAGCTCTATACCATAAAATATATTAGACTCATGAATTGCTCTATCAATATAGTACCATACACAGGTACATGCACCCTGTTGTGTTCCATACCAAATGGAAGCCAATGCACACAGCTGTTATGCATCATTACTACTGTGTGTATGTGTGTGACGCATCATCCCAATACACACAGTATAATATTACAAATGTCCTATTTCCTGTACATGATGGTGTACATGATGGGAAACCTATACAGCTGGCATTCCCCAGTACAACCATATTCAGTGATGACAAGCTTATAAGTCTTCAAGGAAATGGTTTATGTTTCAGTATGCCATATAGTACAGTTGATGTAGAGTAATCACTTACATTCTATGGTTTCAGTTTGTTTATATATAGCTATGGTGATAAAAACATTTATCAGCTAGGAGGAATTACACATATCTATATATTATAGCTAACAGATTTGGTAAATGACTTAAAATGGTACCAGTATAATACATAGCTACACTATATAATTCCCTATAGCTAGGTTTTTACATAATTATTATACAAGCATATAGCTTTAAGTTGGTATACTACAAACAGCCACTTTGCACTTGCAGGCTAGCCTAAATATTAAAATTAATTATTGCACAAATAGTAGTATAGCAGTGGGAAGCTATATATAATAACTATCAAATTGCAGGCGCGGATCTAGGATTTCAGAAGGGGGGTGCTAACATGAATGGTTGGTTGGCTAAGAAAAGTGACAACTGGTTAATACAAATAGCTATAGTGTGCAAAGCACACACAGCATGTGGAGCATGCTCTATCTAGGGGGGTCTGGGGGCATGCCCCCACAGGAAAAGTTTGCAAATTTAGCCTATTCAGTATTAAATTTGGTAATATTTTTGACCCACTTTGTTTAAGTGATTCACAATGCTTGTAAAGCATTGTGAGTCACCTAAGACAGTGTATAATGATGAAATGATACCATTATTCCAGAACAGTTGTAATACTAGCTGTCATATAAGGGCACAGCCAGTAACTAAAAATCTATTCTTTACATAAAGAACAAGAAGGAGAAGGATATGAATATCAGCTATACATGATCCATTAATATAATTTTGTGTTTGAAATACTTTAATTTAGCGGGACATTAAATTTAGCAATTTAAGCGTTTTGATTGTTTTGCTAATTGATTACATCAATTCACAAATTAATAAAATTCATATTGTAAATCCATGGCAATATACAAGATTGTTAATTTTAGTGTATTGCTTGGCTTAAGGTATAGCTAGTGTGCTTTACAGTCTCATGGTTCAAACAAACAGTAACAATGAAAACAGGGCTTGGGAAGGCAAGTACACACTCACCATGCAGTGTGTAGAGTACACATCTGTAGAATTTTCCAGCTAGGGGGATCTGGGGTGATGCTTCCTCTGGAAATTTTTGGAACATAGCTATATATCACAAGATTGAATCTGGAAGCTATTTTTAACCAAATACTCTATTGTATACTGAAAGATTGTGGGTACAAGATGGATGAGTGCAGTTGTAAGCAATTTTAGAAAAACAGACAAGCTAGCTACACTTTTAAATGCTATTGGATATCAGTGTTGGGCAAGTTACTTTGTAAAAGTAACTAGTTACATATTACATATTACTTGCAACTGAACTATTTAGTTATAATTACAGTTACATATTACCCATAAAATAAAGTAACTATAATAATATTACATATTATATTACTTTGTGTCCACAGTCTTAAGCTGTCACGTGTGAAACTACCACTTTATCACGTGACATGATTGCATTGTTGGAAAATGTGCAAATCTTGGCTATAAGTAAGAAGCTGGTGAATAAGCTTCATTCAGTAGGCTTCGTTACTTCGTTGTGGCTAGGCGTTACTCAGCGGATAACTAACGAGATTAGTAACTTCGTTATTTGTAGTAATAATATTTCGTAATATTAGACTCGTTACAGTAACTATATTACTTAGGTAACGCGTTACATTGTAACTTGAGTTATATTACCTGTTCTTATAGCGTATTTCGTTATATTACTTAGTTACCACAAAAGTAATCAGTAATATTACGGAACACATTACTCCCAACACTGTTGGATATATATAATAGTGGATTATTATTATCAATTTACCAAAAAAGGAAGGCATACACAAAAGGCAAAGCCTGTACAAGGTGTCCGCCTACAAAAACAAACATACATATACATATACCTGTAGTACAATACAAACTAAACAGTACAACATAACACAAAACAGTGATTAAGAAGTTACTTGATACATAAGTAATTATAAAGGTGATGCCGGAAAGACTTTCGATTACTGTCTTCAAGGATATGTAATGGTACAGTGTTCCAGAAGAAAGTTGTGTTGACAAAAAAGAGTATCTCCTAGAATTAATGGTGGACTGTGGAGGGACTAGTGAAAGATGGTGACTTCTGGTAGATGCCATGGAATTAAAGGGCGTTACTATTCGGTGGACTGGACTACTGGACTGTAATACTGGACTGGGCTACTGGACTGCCACATTTTTGTGTATTCTATATAATCGAGTGTCCTTGTTAATTTAAGAGCCCTTTTGGAACCTTCAGCCTACTAGATGCTGAATAGCGTGGCGAGCACGGTACTGAGTGGAACACGCGAAGATTGTCCAAGAACTCGCTATACACTACAACGCTTACTATTATAGTAATGCTCCAGGGAAGTGGTCGAGTAAACGATAGACTCAAAGCGAAGCGGAGTTGCACAGGATTCTAACAAATTCGGTCATATACAGTACAAATGATCAGTTTGCGCATGCGCATTTCACGTGTTCCCATTGTTGTGCTGAGTCAGTGGTATTGTATTGTACACGTGTTTGGAAGATGAGTGCTGATTCACCGATAATTGTTCACTCAGATACAGATGATAGTGTTGATTCTTGAGGGTTCGCTACTGAAGTCAAGGAAGTACCGGTGAGCAGTATGGTTTCTATTTAGCGCAGTGTAATCATGGGGGTGTAGTATCGCAATAACTAGCGTTTTTACAAGGCTGGCTCTGGAGGGGAGGGGGGCCGAGTAGGCCATGGCCCACCCCAACTACAGTTAACTTCAAGTGACTAGTATGTTATAGCATAGATAATCTATGCTATAACATACTAGTCAAGTTAACTGCTGATATGTGAGTAGACTAACAGTACAAGAAGCCATAAAATTACGCGTACAAGTCTGCTGCTTTTAAAATTAAAACTTACACTCGAACTTACAAAACTTCTTGTAAAGTATGCTAAGTACTAGTCTGTACTGCATGAAATAGACTTAGACACTGCTACAAGTCTACCAGTCTCTCAAACACTGAGTATTACGGAAAAGTCTTGGCAGGAGCATGCATCAAAATATTTGTGGGTGCCTTATTGTCTATGTGGTGCAATTTAGACCACACCACTATTACAGTAACAGTAGTGTGGTCATTATTCATCTATAGCAACTGGCCAATAAGCTTAGGTTTAATACATACAGCTGTTAATGAACGAATTCAATGTAGTTATTGATTGTAATATCAGATAACTATGCCCAACTGAAATTAGGCTAAATATGCTTGTAGATGGCATTTGGTTTTAATCTTTTCCTGGGGGAGCATGCCCCCAGACCCCCCTAGCAGGAGCAGCTACCTACCACCAACCATGGATGGCCCACCCAACCCAATTTGGCCAGATCCAGCCCTGTTTTAACTATTGATGTAGATTGATTACTGTGCGAATTCACGCACCAGACTTAGGCAGTACATAGACAGCAAGAGCAAAACCACACTCTATTTCTCAGCCGCGGCAATACTCCAACCAGAATGTTTTCGATTGCAATACAGTTCACTGATAGAGGTCTTTGGAGACACACGTATATATACGAACCCTGTGACCAAGAGAATTTACAAAAAAAAATTGGAAATTATGTAAAAAAAATTAGGTCTTCGGGTAGGTAAAAGAAATTGGCATGACTTTTGTAATGCTTGTTAGGAATCGTGTAGAGACAAAAATGAAGACTATAAAACGTGTTAGTCTCGTCAACACAGAGTGTTGTTTTCTTTTGTCATTTGGTTGGAAAAAGTCTGGTAACATAGCTGGTACGTAGCAATCATGAATACGTACACACTCTTTACCACTACAATAATAATATTCATGATCCATTAGCAGGTCATTTAATTAACAGAAGTAAGAGCTGCTACTGACTAGCTATTGGCTATGTTACCAGACTGTCTTTTTTTCCCAACCAAATGACAAAAGAAAAAAAATACAGTTGTGTTGACAAGCCTAAAAATGTATGACAAGAATGTTTTTGATTCTGCTGCCAAAATGACTGGATGGATGGCTTAGCCACTACACGGTTAGATTCAATTTACTTAAGGTATTAACATATTAGAAGGACTTATTAGAGTATAGCTGGTCTGGTTTCTGATATATATTGCAATAATGGTCTGCTTATTGCTGATACGCTGACAAAGGCACAGGCCTATTTACAGTCGACTGCAGAATTCTTGAAAAAAGTATTCTTGAAAAAAAGTATGCCGTACCGTGAGTGTTTCCGTAAGGCTCCTTGTGAATAAACTTTATTGTTCTTGCCACGGATTCAACAGCAATTGAACCACACTAATCTTTTCCCTCAATCCGGCTGATCCGGCGTCACTACAAATAGTTTTCCGGCCCACGGAATGTTTACAGCATGGTAAGAGAAATTTCAACAATTCTGCCATCGACTGTACCTTTTCCATTGCGTTTTCCTGACTAAGCATGAAGAAAGAATGCGTAGTCATACAATTTTTCTAGCATCTGACTGTACAAATACCACACATTTCTCTATTATGGAGGGTTACATAGAACTACATGCTAAGGCTTCCTTTCCCAGTGACCTAATACCACACATTTCTCTATTATGTAGTGGTACATAGAACTACATGCTAAGGCTTCCTTTTCCAGTGACCTCATGGTTTATGCATCCAATTTCTGTTTGCTTTCTTTATATCTATATCTCAAGTATATATATATATAGAATAAGCATACAGTGTGTATATGTGGCTGGAAATTAGTGCTAGACAGTGTTGCATTATTAGCTTATTGTATCATTTCTTGTATGGGAGTGTATAAACAGTGGAATGGAATGGTGGAATGGTGGAATGGAATTTTTTAAAGTTCAATATCATTTTTTACATCCAAATAAGTACAACTCCTCCCCTTATGTAAGCAAATAAATAGGATTCCCCTTGAAGTCAGCTCTTTTTCCTCACCACAACACTTGTATGACTTAAAACTCAATACTTTATTACTTGTGTGAAACTAACTATGGTTCAGTTCAGTGTGCAACATGACACTGCCACAATGAACTTTGGCTTAAATTTTGTTTTCTGACATAATTGTGGCAAAGGCTCATTGTAAACGCTTACAAGATAGTCCCATTTCACTTTACCCAAAGATTTTCGCTTAGGCTCCTATAGGTTAGTGGTAAACACCTCGTACAGGCTCTGCCTTCTGTGTTCGTCCTCCAGTGCCTAACTGGTAAAGTTGATAATAAATGAATACTTCATTATACAGTGAATGTACTTTCACAATGCGTTCATGTAATCAGCTAGCTAGCTAACTTTTTATCATTTGGGAACAAGGGTTAAGTCAGGAGTCTTCTTAGTGTTCCCAATAAACTGCTATTGTGCATGTTCATAACTTACTTTACAGTACAATATATTGGTAAACTTTGTCTATGGTGAGGTGAATTATGCTAAAAGAGTTGACTTCAAGGGGAATCCTATTTATTTGGATTTAAAAAATGATATTGAACTTTAAAAAAATCCATTCCAGTATTCCACCATTCCAGTAGTCCATTCCACTGTTTATACACTCCCTTTCTTGTATGCATCATAACAACCAAGGAATGTAGTTCCTCCCACAACATACCATACCACACACCATACAACTCTTTGGATTGTGCCACCACAGAAGGTTGGCTATAATAATTATTGACTCTTGCACAGCATACAATAAGAGACACTACAAAACTGATCAAACTTGAATTATATTGCAAAATCCATATGTTTTGTGGAGTGGGGGCTAGCAAAATTATAATAAACTGAACAAAAAAAATTTGAGCTGTCCAGCCCAGAACAACTCAGGGAAAAAACCTACAAGCTCACTTTTTTTTTCTTTTTTTTGGCCATGTAGGAAAAAACCCAAAATGCTCCACTCCACAGTGTGTATGCCAGTATAAAGTCAAAATTATGAATCTCCTCCTACGATCAGTTATCTAACATCTGAGTCAAGGAAAACCAGAAGGGAGGGTTGATGGGCTCAACCTGTAACACTCTTGTGGCCTAGAATGAATTATAATATTTCACAACACACTTTTATACCAAGCATCACATTCTACGCATGACACAACCATGACGTATTAACGTGGAAGCTTATTTTCTGTCTAATTCATTTCATTCAAACGCCAGAAAATACACATACCACACACCATACACCCACTATTCAACTCTTTGGATTGTGCCACCACAGAAGGTTAGCTATAATAATTATTGACTCTAGAGGGCACAAAGAAGGCGTTTATAGCTATATTAAGATACAGTCCCAAACTTTGAGAGACTTGTATCAATGTTATCCTTCACATAACCATCCTTTGCTGATTCTGAGCACCATCGCCCATGTCTTTTGAAGAGCCCATTGGGCACCTTAGCATTGGCCGCTGCTGTAGCACCACCAGCCCTCAAACTGTGAAGACCAAAGTCCTTGACGTTATACCCCAGGCTGGACAGCTTCTTCCGAAAAAGGTCTTGCAAACAAAAAACTTATCTTTCCTGTGCCTCGCAACTCTTCACAATGCTTGGTTTTTTGTATTGGCTTTTAAGAGGAAATGCTGGTCCTCATGGGGTGTGGCTGTCCTAGCCATATAACACTCGAGCATAGCTACAGGGCATGTCTGGCTTCCAGTTCTTGATATGACAACCTCGTCTCCTTGACGCAGCTGATCTGTCTTACTCCCTGGAATCTTAATTGCTAGCATTTCTTCAGAAAACTTAATTTCGCATGGTCTCAGCCTTATGAGCTCATCAAACCGAAGAAAACCTGCAAATTCCAGAAGGCAGGCAGTAGCTAAGCGTAGATCAGACAGTGTTCCTGACTTCTCTGCATCATCAACGATCCTCTCCAGCATATCCACTGTTAGCGGCTCCTTCTTCACTAATGGTTTAGCATATGACCGCTGAAGCCCTTCCAACACAGTCTTCACGAATAGGTTAGAAGATGGTGAAGCCAATCCTGCGCTTGCATGGGCCCATGAGAGGGCATTACAGGCTTCTTATGCTGCTGACTTTGACCTGGTCTTTTCCCCCAGGTGCTGAAGGTATAAGGCTACTTCATGAGGTTTAGCTGGCAAAGGCACCAACTTATGAGAGGTTGCCCATTTCTTCCACCTCCTGAATGCACCCAAGTATTTCTTAACAGTGCTATTAGCATGACTATGGAGGACTGTGTTAGGTAACTTCTTTGCCAATTCCTTTAGCCCAGAATCTTCTAGCTCATCTAGTAGCTTCCAGCTTCCTTCTAGTAGAATACCTGTGTGTTATAATATTAAGCAGCCGTATATAGTTTCTAGATACCATATACCCATGCATATCACCTAGAACAAAGAGAACATGTCACATGCACGTGGGATGAGTTTGGGTCATCAATCAATTGAGGTGCAGCTGCATCATGTCATACACCAGGGTACTGGGTACTAAAAAGCTGTGGCAGTTGCCCATTCGGAACATTTTTCTATAACACACACAATATATACATTACCTCTGGTTATTGATAGAACTATAGGCTGCACAAATGATCATTCACATTAGCACTGTAGGCAGAAGTTATCTGCATTAGCACTGCAGACTGTACATACTTTATATTAGCACTGTAGGCTGTTGTCGTTCATAATAGCACTGTAGGCACTAATCAATAGCACTGTAGGCTGCTGTCATTAGCACTGTAGGCTGTATTGCTCAGCATAAGCTCTAAGGCTGCCACCATATTCAAAGCACTGGAGGCTGCAACTATTGGCTGAAGGCAAAAAATCGTCAAAATTCTAGCAACATCTCCTTGAACAACACGCTTTTTTTTTAATTTATTTATTTTTTTAATTTTATTTATTTGTTTATTTTTATATTACTGTCTCTTTTTAAAAAAATTTTTTTTTTGGATGATTATATCTGTGGCTGTGCTACATTGTAAAATCTAGCTTCAGTAAAACTGGAGTATTAGGTAAACCCTTAAACAGATTTTGACCTGTTGGACCTGACAGAAAGAGGGCTTCACTATTAGGAAGCTCAGCTATCCCCACAACTGATTTTATTGGATTTATACCATCTGCAAACAATAGGGGCCAAAAGGGGAAGATATCCACTGGGGGACTATTAGGGTTCCTTTACAGTGCGTAGCTTGGGCATGCCGAATAACCCTTGGAATCAAATAAACAGGGGGACACCACCAATTATTCTCATCCGTCCAGGAACATGTAAAGGCATCGACAGCCTCTGATCCAGGCGCCCAATACCTTGAATTGAACCACTTGAGTTGGGCATTAGATGGGTTAGCAAAACGATCAACATAGTGGGGGCCCCACAAAGAATCCAACCAGCTAAAAACAGAGGGGTTCAACATCCAGTCATCGTAATCAACGATGCGGCTATAGTAGTCTGCCAGTTCATTCTGTTCTCTAGGAATCCACTCTGGCTCAATTCGTATGTTATTACTAGCACATGTAGAAAAAATTCCTAAGGCCTCTGCCTGCAAGGATGGCTTTTTACTTCCATACTGGACAATCCTCACCACGTTCTGGTTGTCTGTGAACCAACGCACACACTCATTCTTTAATTTTGACTGAAACAATTCTAATACCATTCTGACAGCTTTCAGTTCCCACCACGTAGAGCTTTGCACTACCTCACTGGGTGACCACTGACTGTTAGCCACCTTGTTACCATGCTCCACTACATATCCCCCATAGCCAGTACTACTAGTATCTGAGTATACCACCCTCACTGCAGATGGTGTGGGCCATATGTTTCTACCATTAAATTGAGATATGTTATCTAGCATCTGAGTATACCACCCTCACTGCAGATGGTGTGGGCCATATGTTTCTACCATTAAATTGAGATCTGTTATCTAACCAAAATTGGACTTCATCCAAAGCTTCCAATGACAATGCTAACTTTTGGCACCATGAAGTGCGGTCCTTAAGCACAGAATACAAGCTACGGATCATTAGGCGGGTAACTGGGCCAAGGGCTAAGGACATTGAAATTATTGTGCCTATCAGACTTGCTAGTTTTCTTGCTGGGACCAACTGGGCCTCCTTCTCTGCCAGCAACTTTGACTAAAGCATATCAAGTTTACCTGCAGGGACAGAAAATTCACCCACTTATAAGTCGATTAGGAATCCCAGCCATTCCATGTTGCACTTAGGCTCCCATTCACATTTCTCAGTTTTAACAACGAATCCCGCATTTCTCAGGTCCAGCTTAACTTGGGCACTTTCTATTAAGGCGTTCTCCTTACTTTTTACAGCTACAATTCCATCATCCAGGTACACAATAGCCTTCAATCCTCTACCACGCCAATGCCTTACCAAAGGTCTCATCAACTTGGTAAATAGGTAACATGCAGTTGCAAGCCCAAATGGAAGGACTTTAAACACAAAATAGTTTGTTTCACCGTCGGTCTCCCAATGAAAACCCAAATATTTTTGATACTCAGGATGTATATCAATATGATGATAGCCAGACTTTAAATCAAACTTAAACATATATTCGCCAGGCTCAAACATCAGGGCGGCTGTTCTTAGGTCTTCGTACTTAAAACTCAATACATGCAAATACTGGTTTAGGTATTTTAGATTAGACCAGACAAAGCTTGCCTGATGAGTTTGACACAACTGAAAGAGGGCTACATATATATGGTCTGCCCTCCACTTGTGCTGCACATCTGTTGTTAACCAGATTTTCAATTGCTTCAGATACAAAATCACTGTGGCTTGTGGCAGATTTGTGATTATGTTGGAAGTGTGTAGGGGGGATAAACTTAAGAGGCAGGCGATACCCATTTCTTATACAATCTAAAACTGGGGGAGAAGCATCCAGCACATTCTCCCAGAACTCTATATTCTTTTTAAGGCGTCCTTGGACATCGGTTATTTGCTGTAGTCCACTGGACTCTGCTTCCCAGAATTTCTGAGTTATGTCAGAACATGCTTCACCACCGGACATGCCATGATAATTGACCTGGTGCACATCAGGCATCTCATGTAAACCCTCAGACTTATGGACATTTTTAGCATCAATTACAAGGGGCCTAACCATTGGCTCAACATCCAACTCTTGGCATTTAGCTGGCCCAGCAGCCAGATTATCAACACACCCTTTGATATTAGCTGGCCCAGCAGTCAGATTATCAACACACTTTATGTTATTAGTTGGCCTGGAAGCCAGACTATCAATGAACTCTTTGTATTTAGCTGGTTCAGTAACCAGGCCATCAACACACTCATTGTACTTAACTTGCCCAACAACTGGACTATCAACACATGTACCACAAGAACTTTGACCTACAAACTCAAACACATCAGCAGCACTGCTCACCACAGGCTGGTACAGAGGATACAAGCGGTCTTTCGCTTTGCAACTGGCAACCAGGTGGCCATATCCTCCACAGCCATAGCATGGTCATAGCTTCTGTTGGTTGCGGTACTGCATACTCTGGTACTGCCCAACCGGAGCTCTGTATTGATATGGGGGGCCCCCCCGTGGCCATTAGCGGTGGTGGCCGGTACACATCCCTCAGGTCCTGGTTGGTCCATAAAGAATTGCGGGCGTCTCTTCCTGTATCCCCCATTAATATGGCCACCACCACGCCGCTTTCTGTACGTAACTCCAGTTGTCTCCGATTCCTTCTTTAACTCCTTCTTCGCCCTTTTAATTTTCTTTTCATCGTCGGCTAAAGGATCGACTTCATAATGTCGGATGGCATCCCAATCAGAACTGTCGGCTATCATAATGTGTTTCTGCCTTTTATGCAAGGCCTTCGCACCTTCATCCAGACAGGCATCAACTTTGGCCAGGGCATCCTTATCTGATGGGTCGGCCGCCAACTCCTCCAGCTCGCTGCAGGCCGATGAGATGGATTCTTGCATTCCGGAATTAAACGTAAACTGGTGTTCATGGCCTTTCTTCTGGAATGTATATCCCGACTTAGTTATCTTCTGGGAGAGATCCTTGGCCGTCTTTTCCTACGCCGTGTTCACTTCTTTCCTGAGCTCCTGTAAGGAGCTCGAGAGCTTATCATCAGCCTGTCGCTGAGCTTTTTGGATCTCCCGCATTTCATTCATTAGCTTTTCACATTTGTCGTCATCCATCCTCGAACGCAGTCAAATAAGACAAGCCAACCTGTAACACTCTTGTGGCCTAGAATGAATTATAATATTTCACAACACACTTTTATACCAAGCATCACATGCTACGCATGACACAACCATGACGTATTAACGTGGGAGCTTATTTTCTGTCTAATTCATTTCATTCAAACGCCAGAAAATACACAGTACATATTAAGGCAGGTGCTTGTAGTGTGGCAACCTCAATGTTTTTCTTCTGGTATTGAAATATTACTATGTTTTGATAAATATTTTAAGTTACTTGATAACCTGTATGCACTAAATCATTATGTACATATCTGTATTTACATCTATACTTTGATTACAGTTATATGTTTTCAATAAATTTATTTGACCATACTGCTAGACTGCGTTTGATTATGACTATTTTTATAGGGATGTTGTTGAAAGAGTGGCAGACATAGTAGACAGTAAGTTATACCATTTGAAGTAAAAGTGCACAGTGATATATCTGTATATATTATATGCAGGGCAGATCCAGGGGGTTTAAAGGGTTCCATGGAACCCCCCTTTTTGGAAGAGCCTTAATGAGCTGCTGCCAATGTTTTCTTTAACTCAGTACACCAAAATCAGTTTATCATTCAAAAAAGTACTCATTGCAAACACTGCCAGTGACAAAGCAGTCATTTTACTTTCCTTCACGGAATTGTGTTCTGGATCTTGTCATTAACATGTATTAAGATAATTGCACTGGTCTAAATTGAGTAATTCAATTATTGGGATCGATTTTTTTTTAGATGGACCCAGTGAATCTTCCAATGAAACCATCAGTGTGTGTAAAAAGCTAGATTACAGTGATTGTATACAACCAATATATGAAGTTCCTCCAAACAAGTATAGTGCTGAACGGATTTTAAAAATTCTGCTGGACCCTAAGATTTCAGCATCTGTGATCTGCACTGTACGGCCAGCTGACATCACTAAGAGTGCCACATACGTGGTTAACATTCATAAGCTTGAGCACCCTGATGACATCAAGAATGACAACTTCAGGAAGTGGGAACATTCAGGGTCTCACCCATTGTATTTTAGAGTGCAAGTGGAACCCGGTGACCATTTGTATGTAGAAAAATGTGCTGCTGGTGCTACCGGAGATAATGTTGTGTTGCTTCGTCGTCTTCACAGTGTCCATCCATCAAATAACAAATTTAAACGGATGATAGCATTTGTATCAGGTAAGTATATATTTCTATAATGAGGAGGTAGAGAGATCATGAAGTACACCTTAGTTATGTTGGGGACCTACTTGACATGGTCACTGTAATGAAGTGGTCTTATTAATGAGGTCATGAAGTACACCTTAGCTATGTTGGGGACCTACTTGAGATGGTCACTATAATGAGGTGGTCTTATTAATGAGGTCATGAAGTACATCTTAGCTATGTTGGGGACCTACTTGAGATGGTCACTATAATGAGGTGGTCTTATTAATGAGGTCATATGTACACCTTAGCTATGTTAGGACCTTAAATTACATGGTCACTATAACGAGGTGGTCTTATTAATGAGGTCATGAAGTACACCTTGGCTATGTTGGGACCTACCTCTATAATGAGGTGGTCTTACTTAAGAGGTGGCCACTCAGTGGTACTTACCAACAATATACAGTTACATGTTGAGCAATAAAAGTGAATCCCTGAGATTTAATTTTATACATTGAAGAGATCTTTTTTCTTTTGCTGCTCATAGTAGTGAGTTGTAATACTGACTGTTCCCTAATCAAGGAATTAATAAGAGTTCACTGTGTTGTAGAGCTGCTAAGTTATCAGTTTATTCTTATTTTATTCTACAGATTCTTTGAACAATCCCCACTACTTGTGCTTACTGGTGTACCACCTACCCGAAGGATTTGTACCTACGGTGACATACCATGGAAATTTTAAAGGGGAACACCATTTCATCCAACATGGTCTAGCACTAAATTGAGGATTAAAGATGAGTGCATTCAAGGCAATCCTAAGTCAGTAGTCCATTCTGTGTCACGCACTTTCGGCGGAGTCATTAATGCAACAGCTCCAGGGCAGTTGCCTAGAGATGAGAAACAAGTTTCAAATTTCAAGAGTAAAGAAAAACGAATGGTTGTCTCCGGTGTTAGTAGTGATGCTGCAGCCAACAATCTTTTTTGTTGTAATGCAGCAGGCGTACACTGAGGACCCTTTTAATAAGTTTGTTAGAGCTGTAAACGCTGCGCCTGAACCAGCTGTAGTGGTAGCAACGGATACCCAGCTTACAGATATTGTCCGCTTCTGTACTTCTCCTATTGATTTCTGTGTGCTCACTGTTGATCCAACATTTTCTTTAGGGGACTTTGAAGTGACTTTAATAACATACCGTAATCTTTTATTGCAAACAAAGCAATTTCGCCAACCACCAGTTATTGTTGGTCCAGCATGTGTCCATTTCAAGAAGACATTTGCGTCTTATCTTTTCTTTGCGTCTACACTGTGTCAGGAACTGGAGGGTATCAGAGTGCTAGGTACTGATGGTGAAAAGGCTCTCCTTGATGTTTTTAAGCATGAATTTGGGCTTGCTCAACACCTGACTTGTTCCATTCATGTTCGCAGAAATGTTAAAGACAAGCTTCGTGAATGTAACATTCCATCACAGCTTTCAGTAGAAATTCTTGATGATGTTTTTGGAAAGAAGCTAGGTACAGAATATGTTGAAGGGCTTACATATGCTGAGGATGCTGATGATTTTGATGCTAAGCTGGAAAGGTTAATCACACAATGGAAAGGCCAGGACACAGCAACTACCAGTACAAGTGATGTTGATAGTTTTATTGATTGGTTTAATTGTACAAGATACCTGCGATTCGTAGCTCAATGTTGAAAGGAGTGCGAGAGGAGTGTGGTTTGGGTTCACCACCATCTAAATTCACAACAAATGTGTCGGAATCAGCAAATTATATATTAAAACACAAAGTAAATTACAAGCAAAATGAATTACCAATATTTTTGGAGAAGTACAAGGAATTAGTAGAAGAACAAGTGCAAGAAGTGGAGAAGGCAATAGTGGGTAGAGGTAAATATGAAATATGTGAGCAATATAGTTCTGGAAAATACCAGAGACTAAGTGGTTTGCAATGACTACAGCTCAAAGGAAACAGTATTTACATAAGTTTACCACTGCACTTGTCGCTGGTAGTTCAGAGCCTGATAATGACATTACGCAGTGTACCATTAGCTTTGGTCGAGACCGATCCCTTTCTTCATCTTTATCTGTTGATTATACAGCATTTGCAGAAACTTCACGCATTCCTCTTACTTGTCTGCAGGGAATCTGGAACAAAGCTGCCGAGTTAATAGCTACAGAAGGTGCAATTGTTCCGGCTCCAGGTTGTGATGATGGTGCAAAGTTTGTTTTAAGTTATCGGGGTAAGAAACCACATCTCGTTACACCGAAAAAATCTGACCTATTTGCTTGTGATTCAGATTGCCCAAATTGGAAGGGATTAGGTATTTGCGCCCATTCAGTAGCAGTGGCAGAACTTGGGGGAAAACTTAACAATTTTGTTGGAAAAATGCTGAAAGCTAAGAAGACACCAATGATTTCCAAGTTTGCTGAAGCGACAATGCCAAAAGGCAGGGGGAGGAAAGGGGGAGAGACAAATAGAAAGCGAAAAGCCTCAGTCGCTGTGGACAAGTGGTTGCCTAATCCTTCGTTTATCGAACAAGACAGTTGGTCAACATCATTTTTTCAGAGTCCTACTGCTTCTGCTCGTCCTCCCCATCTTATGCTTCTGCTCATCCTACCCCTCTAATCCCACCTCCTTCAATGTAGTTTAACTCACCAATATCTTAATTTGTCACCTTGGATGTCTGATCAAAGATGGTCTCACCCTCATCCATCCTATAGTTCAGCTTCTTCAACACCTCCCACACCATTCACACTCTGTCAAATAACTGGCAATATTAGTGTATGTGTAGGATGTCGCAACAAATACAACAAGAACAATGATGATATGTGCATCCGCCACCAAGAGTGGTGTGAATACACTCCACCAGGACAAGCAGTTTCCCATCGTTTTGCAAATGTGTATTACCATTTCAGTGTACAATGTGTGTGGCTTCGTTGTCCATGGTTCATTCCAACACAGCTAGAGGTACCTCCAGAAATCATGACATCCCTAGGAACTGCACACAAAAGTAAGCTAACTAAAGAGTTTGGAATTGTATTAGATTGAAGGTGTTTTAACATAATTATTTACTTTGTATGATTTTTTTTTAATTGTATAGTGTTAGCATGATGACGTTGTTATAATGTAGAATACTTATATGTATTGCTTGTTGTTTTTGTAACATGGTACAACTGCTATTGACTGTTTCTGTCATTGTTACAATGTAGAATACTTATATGTATTGCTTGTTGTTTTTGTAACATGGTACAACTGCTATTGACTGTTTCTGTCATTGTTACAATGTAGAATACATATATGTATTGCTTGTTGTTTTTGTAACATGGTCTATTGACTGTTTCTGTCATTGTTACAGTGTAGAATACTTGTATGTATTACTTGTTGTTTTTGTAACATGGTACAACTGCTATTGACTGTTTTGTAACTCAGTTGTCTGCATTTCAGGTAGCCAAGTGTAAACATTTTGTTGACTATTAATTTTATACAATGACATAGATTAGTGGGCAAGGGTATGAATGTTGTTAACATGCGTAGAACAATTCATTTCTATATGACTGAATTTATTAGCATCCTATTGTACAGGCTTGCAACTCCATTGTCGCTTAGAGTCTATCATTTGCTCAATCGTTTGTTGACCATTTCCCTGGAGCATAGCGCTGTAGTGTACGATGAACAGTAGTGAGTTCCACTCGATCAGAGCCGTGCTCACCACGCTATTCAGCATCTAGCAGGCTGAAGGGTTCCAAAGGGCTCTTAAATTAACAAGGACACTCAATTATATAGAGTACACAAAAATGTGTCAGTCCACTGAATAGTAACCCCCTGGAATTAAATGAACAGTGACTATTAAATGTAATAGATGTTTGCTGGTGATATGTCATTGAGGAAACTGACCGAAAGGAAACTTCGTCTTGACTGGAGAGAAGGAAGGTGAAGTTGGGAGCAACAATCATTCGAAGAAATGGTCCAAGAGCTGGTAGATGGACTCCAGCGACTCCCACAGATCCATCGAGCTGCCTGCTTTTGTAGGGACTCTAGCAGTGGGATTGTCAAAGACAGTACACAGGTCAATTGGATCTTAAGGTCATTGTAGAGATTTAAAATGCACACAAAAATAACTTCAACTTTGTAGTGTAGCCACAGACTGTTCTGTTGTTATTTCAATCTGACTTTTTACATATGGCCCCGGCCATATTAATTTTTTACAACATGAGTCCAAAGTCACTTACATATACAACTAGTTTTTGGCCACAACTAACCCCCTTATAACGTGACAGCATAAATGCTGCAGTATCATTTGAGCTTATAAAGTTGAGCTTCAAGGGGTTTGGGAGTGCAAACCCTGTATGACATAAAATTTTATTAGCTTCAATTGATGCTAGATTCAGATAATTGCATGCAGCATGGAACTTTGGTACTGATAAAACAAAAACAAACAGTTCTCAGATGGTACAGCCTTGTTAACTGTATACATGCTAAGAAATTAACTGTTTTACTTAAGCATGTCAACCCAAGCATCAAGTTTATAGCAACAACTGAAAATACCTACTGTAATATTAAACAATTTGACAGAAGTTGTTCTCAGAAAGTGATTAGTATAATTATGGCAGGATGTTTGGAGCAATGGTAAGATAGCAGTGCACAGGTCAAGAAAACACACTGGTAACTTCTTGAAGAAAAAAACAACAACATTATGATGGATGTTGTATTAGAGTAGTTGACTGTTCTATTAGAGTATTTTGATTTTTAGCCGCTTTTAGGTTAAGCCTCACACCAAAAGTATAATTTGAACCCCTCTTAGTAATTCTAAGAAAAGACTAGCCATTCTCTCTTAATTTTCTTTCCATCTTTTCATTGCCCATGCATGCGTACGTGTGAGATGCAATTGCATCTATACTGCAACTTCTAGAAGCTTCCTAGCTTGCACATGGTAAAATTTTGGAGGAGGGGTGCTTCAGCACCCCCCTAAATTCGCCCTTGAAATTGGGCACACTACAAAGCCATATGGAGTAATTTAACCTTCCATTTGAGGACTGGCAGAACAAACTGGCAAATGGTTTCATGTATGTGAGTGAATCCCATAGCTGAATGGTTGATGAGTGTGAAGAGTACAATGAATGATAGATATTAACACTGGAAGTCAACTAAGTGAAAGCTTATTAGTATTCTTAATAATTACAGGGGTGTAGCAAAACAAAAAAAACTATAGGGGGGCCACTACTGGTAACTAAAGCAGTGGTGGAGGAGAGTGTAGCTACTTGTGGGTACATGCACTGTGCGCAAAGCGCACTCAGAGCATGCTTTTGCATGCTCTCCTTCTAGGGGGGTCTGGGGGCATGCCCCCCCAGGAAACTTTTGAAAAATAGGAGCTATGAGGTTGAATCTGGAGGCAATTTTAGCCAATAATCATAATCACAGTTATGCTAGATAAGTATTTATTTGTAGTTAATGTAATTGCATGTATGTAAGTAGTTAGTTAATCATGTACGTGTGTATTTGATTTTTTCTTGGGGCTGGTCCCCCTGGACACATCAGTAATTACTGGCTGTCCAGTATAATTTTTTTTTTAAATAAAATAAAGTAATCTTATAACAACCTTGTATACCACGTTAATGATGTGATAGAATGATGACATCACAAAACACAATTAATAAGGCTTTTAAGGGGCTGTTACTTGAACTAATTTCATGTTGTTAAATATACCCCCAGAAATACACATAGATAGGATAGCTAGTTATAAATTACTTGTATGGATGAATTAATGAATTAACATCTCCCCCCCTGAGTAGCTATTAGCTACATTCTGTGTTAGTTCGCAGATCCGTAGTTGTCTGGAAAGTACAGGGGGAAGTGGGACTGCTCTGATTCAGCTTCCTCCATCACAGGTTCGTTATTAGGGATAGAGCCAGGGCTAGAACAATACTACCTCTGCCAGAACCGCTTGGGAACCGTTAGAAGCCTCGCTAAAAGCTCCTTCACTAACAACTGGACTCATTGAAATAGGTCTACCACGACTACGAATTAATTTTGACAAAGTTTTCTGACAGTGAGACTGAGATATAAGTTAACTCTCTGCAGCTGCACAGTTCTTTAATTATTTTCTAACACGAATCACACGTGAGATGTAGCTTATTATCACAACATTTTAAGCGCCTCTAATATTATTTCAAATAAACTAGGACCAACATTTCACTCGGTGAGGAAGGAACATAGCTTATCAACGTCCAAGTAGGCCAATGATCTATAATTATTACGTGTCACATGTTGCATTACTGTAAAAATGATTCCTACTGCAAACTGGAGGGGCCCTGGCCTGTTATATCTATCCATGGCCACAGACTGGGGGGGCCCTGGCCCCTGTGCCCCCCCCCCCCTGTTCCTACGCCCATGAATTATATGCATGCGAGCACATGCATAACTGAATCTGATTAGCTATATACTGTAGTGTGTGTGAGCGGCACCAAATTCACCTGAATTGTCGTTATTAAAATTTTTACCATTAACCTACCATCACCGCCATTTCTTGGCCGCCACCTTGGATTTCACATCTTTTTTCACCATGGCCTTTTTGGGGGCCACACCTTTTTTTAAAGCTTAGCTGTTTTTTGATTAGATTTCACTTCTTTTTGTATTTGTATACCCCAAAGCCGGCCAAAGGCCGGCTTTGGGATTTTTTAACCTATCTTTTTCTTTACCACAGGAAGAAGAAAAGATGAAGCAGATGTTAAATACTTAAAATATTTCTGATTTTATCAGTAAATGTACAAATTATATATATATATATAATACATATATTTATTACAGAACACTCTACACGGCGGTTTCTTTATAACTGAACACTCTACAAGGTGACTTCTTCTAGCTGATCTCTCTACAGGGTAAATTGTTTGTAGCTGAACTATCTACAAGGTAATTTCTTCTAGCTGATCTCACTACAGGGTGATTTGTTTGCAGCTGAACTCTCTACAAGGTAACTTCTTCTTGCTGAACTCTCTACACAGTGATCTTTTCGGAGCTGAAACTCTCTACAGGGTGATTTGTTTGTAGCTGATCTCTCTACATGATAGTTTCTTTGTAGCTGAACTCTCTACAAGGTGACTTCTTCTTGCTGAACTCTCTACACAGTGATCTTTTCATAGCTGAAACTCTCTACTGGGTGATTTGTTTGCAGCTGATCTCTCTACATGATAGTTTCTTTGTAGCTGAACTCTCTACAAGGTAACTTCTTCTAGCTGATCTTTCTACAGAGCAATCTGTTTGTAGCTGATTTCTCTACAGGATAATTTGTTTGCAGCTGAACTCTCTACATGATGGTTTCTTTGTAGCTGAACTCTCTACAAGGTGACTTCTTCTAGCTGAATTCTCTACAGGGTGATATTTTTGTAGATGATCTCTCTACAGCGTGATTTGTTTGCAGCTGAACTCTCTACATGGTGGTTTCTTTGTAGCTAAACTCTCTACGAGGTAACTTCTTCTAGCTGATCTCTCTACAGGGTGAATTGTTTGCAGCTGAACTCCCTACATGATGGTTTCTTTGTAACTGAACTCTCTACAAGGTAACTTCTTCTAGCTGGTCTTTCTACAGGGCGGTTTGTTTGTAGCTGAATTCTCTACAGGGTGATTTATTTGCAGCTGAACTCTCTATAGGGTGAATTCTTCTAGCTGAACTCTCTACAGGGTGATCTTTTTGTAGCTGAACTCTCTCCAGGGTGATTTTTTTGCAGCTGAACTCTCTACATGATGGTTTCTTTGTAGCTGAACTATCTACAAGGTGATTTCTTCTAGCTGATCTCTCTACAGGGTGATTTTGTTTGCAGCTGAACTCTCTACATGGTGCATAGTTCCTTTGTAACTGAACTCTCTACAAGGTAACTTCTTCTAGCTGATGTCTCTACAGGGTCACTAGTTTGTAGTTGAACTCTCTACATGATGGTTTCTTTGTAGCTGAACTCTCTACAAAGTAACTTCTTCTAGCTGATGTCTCTACAGGGTCACTTGTTTGTAGTTGAACTCTCTGCATGATGGTTTCTTTGTAGCTGAACTCTCTACAGGGTGACTTCTTCTAGCTGATCTCTCTAGAAGGTCATTTGTTTGTAGTTGAACTATCCATAAGGTAATTTCTTCTAGCTGATCTCTGTACAGGGTGAATTGTTTGTAGCTGAACTCTCTACAAGGTGACTTCTTATAGCTGATCTCTCTACAGGGTGATTTGTTTGTAGCTGGACTCTCTACAGGTGATTTGTTTGCAGCTGAACTTTCTACATGATGGTTTCTTTGTAGCTGAACTCTCCACAAGGTAATTTCTTCTAGCTGATCTCTGTACAGGGTAAATTGTTTGTGGCTGAACTCTCTACAAGGTAACTTCTTCTAGCTGATCTCTCTACAGGGTAATTCGTTTGTAGCTGAACTCTCTACAGGTGATTTGTTTGTAGTTGAACTCTCTACATAACGGTTTCTTTGTAGCTGAACTCTCTACAAGGTAACTTCTTCTAGCTGATGTCTCTACAGGGTCACTTGTTTGTAGCTGAACTCTCTACATGGTGGTTTCTTTGTAACTGAACTCTCTACAAGGTAACTTCTTCTAGCTGATCTCTATACAGAGTGACTTCTTTGTAGCTGAACTCTCTACATGATGGTTTCTTTGTAGCTGAACTTTCTACAAGGTAACTTCTTCTAGCTGATCTTTCTACAGGGCGATTTGTTTGTAGCTGAATTCTCCACATGGTAATTTGGTTGCAGCTGAACTCTCTACATGGTGATTTCTTGTAGCTGAGCTATCTACAAGGTGACTTCTTCTAGCTGAACTCACTACAGAGTGGTCTTTTCGTAGCTGAAACTCTCTACATGGTGATTTGTTTGCAGCTGAACTCTCTACATGATGGATTCTTTGTAGCTGAACTCTCTACAAGGTGACTTCTTCTTGCTGAACTCTCTACAGGGTGAATTGTTTGTAGCTGAACTCTCTACATGATGGTTTTTTTGTAGCTGAACTCTCTACAAGGTAACTTCTTCTAGCTGATCTCTCTACAGGGTGAATTGTTTGTAGCTGATCTCTCTACATGATAGTTTCTTTGTAGCTGAACTCTCTACAAGGTAACTTCTTCTAGCTGATCTTTCTACAGAGCAATTTGTTTGTAGCTGATTTCTCTACAGGATGATTTGTTTGCAGCTGAACTCTCTACATGATGGTTTCTTTATAACTAAACTCTCTACAAGGTGACTTCTTCTAGCTGAACTCTCTACATGATGGTTTCTTTTTAGCTGAACTCTCTACAAGGTAACTTCTTCTAGCTGATCTCTCTACAGGGTGATTTAAACTCTCTACAGGGTGATTTCTTTGCAGCTGAACTCTCTACATGATGGTTTCTTTGTAACTGAACTCTCTACTAGGTAACTTCTTCTAGCTGATCTTTCTACAGGGCAGTTTGTTTGTAGCTGAATTCTCTACAGGGTGATTTATTTGCAGCTGAACTCTCTACATGATGGTTTCTTTGTAGCTGAACTCTCTACAAGGTGACTTCTTCTAGCTGATCTCTCTACAGGGTGATTTTGTTTGCAGCTGAACTCTGTACATGGTGCATAGTTTCTTTGTAACTGAACTCTCTACAAGGTGACTTCTTCTGCAGTAGATGATCTCTCTACAGGGTGATTTGTTTGCAGCTGAGCTTTCTACATGGTGGTTTCTTTGTAACTGAACTCTCTACAAGGTGACTTCTTCTAGCTGATCTCTCTACAGGGTGATTTGTTTCTAGGTGAACTCTCTACAGGGTGATTTGCCTGTAGCTGAATTGTCTATCAGATTAACTGGTTGTAGCTGAATTCCCTACAAAATAACTTGCAATGTAATATAATTCTATAATGGAGTAAGTTATAAACGTAGCTGAATGTTCTATTAGGGTGACTGTTCTATTAGAGTATCTCGATCTCGTATTTGCTACACGTAGTTGCCTTTCAAATCATAACTTAGTGGTTTGTAATCCGATTTATCTGTACTACTGCAAGGACTTTCTATGATGATTATTCCAGCTACATACTGATTTTCAGCTCATTGCTCTAAGCGGTTTACCTGGTAGGCGTGAAAACTAATAGTTTTTTTTTTATTCATAAAAATCGATCGCGTAATTGTGACACAGGTTGGGTTTTGTGTCATATCTCCATGGTCTTTATCTCGATTCCTTTCAAACCACAAAAAGGCACTCCTACGATGGTTACTCCATCCACATAGCAATTTTCAACTCATTCCTCCCAGGGGTTTACCCTGTAGGCGTGACAGACCTTCGACCTTATTTTACACAAATAATCGGTCATAACTCCGTGAATGTTCATTGGATTCCTACCAAAGTTGGTGCTGAGATCCACCTTAATGAGCCCTTCAAGTGTGCCAATTTTCAGCCCAAT
Source organism: Dysidea avara (assembly GCF_963678975.1). Classification (NCBI taxonomy): domain Eukaryota; kingdom Metazoa; phylum Porifera; class Demospongiae; order Dictyoceratida; family Dysideidae; genus Dysidea; species Dysidea avara. Next base: position 13,920,446 of record NC_089283.1, on the reverse strand, counting down.
TGGAGTACGCATTCGTGTTTTATGGTGGATTTTGCGAAGTGTGCGAAATGAAGAAGTATAGAAGAAGTATAGAAGAAGAAAAACAAACGAAGAAATTAAAGCGAAATTTTGTTCGCTCGTATCTCGGAAATGGCTGGAGTGATTTTCTTTGAATTTCGTATGTAGACTCCCCTAACTGGCCGGCACGTCTGTAGCAAATTTGGTTCCAATCGGAATAGGGATCACAGAGCTACATAGGTGTGAAAATTGCGTTTTCTTTCTTCCTGTTAATATACTCACGGTGTGGCGCGCCGGCTTCTTGGGCCGCATGACACACTATCGCGTGTCTTGATACTAACAGTTATACAGCTCTGTGCTGTATCATTTCAAGCTTCCAAATATGTATATAGCATGTGTAGGAATTATACTGTGGATCTGTATTCATGCAACTATAAATTAAGTTTGAACAGTTAAACTAAGTTTGCATTTTTTCTGTTCTAAAGTCATGGACAATTTTACATTATTGCACGGGAACAGAACATCCTCAATGTTCCATGCTATGATATTCATTCAACTAATCAGCCAGGGTACATGCAGTAATATAACTTACATTATTCAAAATCTTAAGCCTCCATTGTCTGTTTTGGCTAGGCAATTCAAAGGCTGCAGCAGAACTGCTGTCACTTCCTTCAGTGCACACTAGCCACTGTAAAGCTCTAATGATATAGATATGCCCATATAAGTAATAACCAGGATATGATCTGTATGCAATTAATTAGGTTATATCATTTAAGTCTTTCCTATATGGAAATAGAAACTTACACCAAGAGTACTACTCTATTATTATGTACTCTTGCTTACACAGATACATTTGTTTTCATAAGTCTTGTTCAAGGAAGTCAATCATAGACAATTCAATTGTTCTGCTTGCCTCACAAGTGTGCTTTGAGCTGTTTATAAGCTTTGAAGAGTGGAGAATAATCTTGCACAGATTCCTTCAAATGCAATGTGTACAAAGCTTTACTGCTAGCTATGTGATTTATACCAATCCTACTAACATATTACAATTAAGTTTCTGTGTTTGCATGAGAAAATAATATGTAAATGATGATCAGATGTGGTACTTTTGACAAAGGGTCATGAATGAGTTATCACAGTGCCCTGCCAATTCATTTTTTGTGATCAGGATGAAGTAAGAGTACTTATACAAAAAATGCGTTTTGGTTGGAAAACTACATGAACTACTGTACCAATATTAATGTTGTCTAAACCAGTTATAAAAGGAAGGGTATGAACTATTCTGAGGTTGTGCATGGCAGCACACATCTTGCTGCAATACAAAGCAAGCATGCATGCAGATAAAGTGAATTTATTTTAGTTATTTATTTAGCTTTACAGCATGCGTACAAGTAAAAAATCAAAATTGCATGCTGAATGTATGCCAGCCAGCAACGGGTGCTGACATCCAGGGTGAAACAAAAAAAATTAAGTAAACAATTTTAGTTACTGTTCATTACAGAATTATAGTTACAGTTCATTGAAGTTAACGGAGATAGGCACACTGGAGCAACGATGACATGGATAAAGGATGTGAAAAGTGCAGACTTGATCAGAATTGAAATTATTGGAAAAATGAGTCCATAGGTGTTGGATTAATTGGCGTTTGATAGTGTTAGTTGGTAATGAAATGTTGATAGCTGGGAGATAGTTGTAAAGTCGTACGATTCTATTGAAATAAAAGTGATGTTGTTCTAGGATGGATTAGCTTGTGGTGTGTCCCTGATCTGGTAAAGTTACTGGTAAAGGTAATATGTGACCCAGTCTGGGAAAACCGGTGGGGTCTCTTCTTCGGAACGGAACGGAATGATGGACTAAACTACAGAACGGAATGCTTTCTCAAATTGAAGCTTGCAGCTTACTATTGCTGTACAAACGTACCCCAAGAAAAGATAAAACCAATTTAAGGATCGATTGTGGGTTCTTGTTGGTTGTCATTAGTAACGAAGTACTAATTGTGGGAATAGCCAACTCAGTGTGTTCATCTTCGGATGTATCAAGTAGGGAACTTAATGCATGACTTGTTTTTACTAGTATGTGAGTTGGTTTTGCTTACTTTGACTTTAGAATGTATAGTCTGGGGCTTTCTAATCGGCATAAATCAGTATCTAGCTAGCTACACTACAAAGGAAACAAGTATGGTGACAAGCTGAATCGACTCAGTCTACTTAGCAGAATCTAAAGGAATTTTGTGTTGTGTGTGAGGAGCAAACATTCAGATACCTCAAGGAGGCTATATTGTGTGAACATCAATGATTCTGAATCATTAACAGTGTAGTGGACTAATGCCACTGAGATATCTCAGCCTGAGTAGTGAGTTGCATCCAGGATGGGGTCTATTCTACAGAATGGAATACTTTCTGAATCAAAACTTACAGCCGCTATCATTGCTGAAATTGCATTTTATCACTGAGTGGAACCTCCAGGAAAATGGAATAGGATAATAATAAAATATTAATAGCTGTCTCATTCAGTGATTGTTCTACTACTGATATATCGAGCAGGTCTCTTCAATTCATTTATTGCATGACCAAGGCAAGTTTTGTTACTATAATACAGTAGCCGATTGGATGTCAGTTGTTTCTGCTGATCTTGACAAGATAAATAGTTTAGAAGACCACTCAATTTCTTCAGTTTCAGAACATAATATCCACAGAGAAATTAACTAGAAAGTTACTGATAACATGAAAAGGGTTGATCACGACTTGATTCAGTCTAGTAAACAGAATATATGGTTGATTGAGTGAGGTATCACTTTCAGAATGTTCAGATGACCAGTGATGAGGTGCATGGATTCATCGAATTTTTGTTACAGTTGGAGACATTAAATATCCATAAGCAAACTGACTGTATAATGTTCAAAAACAGCCAAGCTGTAAAAAAAGGAGTGCGGCCCTTGAAAAGGCTATGGTGAAAAAAGATGTGAAGTCCAAGGTGGTGGCAAAGAAATGGCTGTGATGGTAGGTTAATGGTAAAAATTTTAATAACTACAATTCAGGTGAATTTTGTGCCAAGACCAAGTGGCACCAAATTCACCTGAATTGTCGTTATTAAAATTTTTACCATTAACCTACCATCACAGCCATTTCTTGGCCGCCACCTTGGATTTCACATCTTTTTTCACCGTAGCCTTTTCAAGGGCCGCACTCCTTTTTTTACAGCTTGGCTGTTTTTGATTAGATTTCACTTCTTTTTGTATTTGTATACCCCAAAGCTGGCCTATGGCCAGCTTTGGAGTTTTTAACCTATATTTTTTTTCTACCACAGGAAAAAGAAAAAGATGAAGCAGATGTTATAAATACTTTAACTCATTCTGATTTTATCAGTAAATGTACAAATTATATATATAATGCATATCAAGACACACGGTAGTGTGTCGTGCGGCCCAAGAAGCCGTCGCGCCACACCGTGAGTATATTTACAGGAAGAAAGTAAACGCGATTTTCACACCTTTGTAGCTCCGTGAATTCTTATCTGATTGAAACCAAAGTTGCTACAGAAGTGCCGGCTAGGTAGAGGAGTCTACATTCCAAATTTGAAGAAAATCGCTCCATCCATTTCCGAGATACGATCGGCCAAAGTTTGGGGTTTTTTCTTCGTCAGGCGTTTTTTTCTTCTACTTCTTTTCGCACACTTTGCAAAATCCGACATAAAACACGAATTTGTGCTCCAATCGGGCTGAAATGTGGCACACTTAAAGGGCTCATTAAGGCGAATCTCAGTACCAAGTTTGGTAGGAATCTGAAAAAAAAAAAATGAACATTCACCGAGGTATGACTGATTATTTGCGTAAAATAAGGTCGAAGGTCTGTCACGCCCACAGGGTAAACCGCTTGAAAGAATGAGCTGAAAATTGCTATGTAGATGGAGTAACTATCGTAGGAGTACCTTTTTGTGGTTTGAAAGGAATCCAGTTAAAAGCCATCGAGATATGACATAAAACCCAACCTGTGTCACAATTACGCGATCGATTTTTATGAATAAAAAACTATTAGTTTTCACGCCTACTAGGCAAACCGCTTAGAGCAGTGAGCTGAAAATCGGTGTGTAGCTGGAATAATCATCATAGAAAGTCCTTGCAGTAGTACAGAAGAATCGGAGTACAAACCACTGAGTTATGATTCCAAAGCTAACTACGTTTAACATATGCGAGATCGAGATACTCTAATAGAACAGTCATCCTAATAGAGCATTCAGCTAATTTATTTACTCCATTATAGAATTCTATTACATTGCAAGTTATTCTGTAGGTAGTTCAGCTGCAAACAGTTAATCTTATAGACAGTTCAGCAAGAAGCAAGTCACCCTATAGAGAGTTCAGCTACAGATATATTGCTGTAGTGATTCAGAAGAATCAGAACATTACAAGTCACACTGAAGAGAGTTCAGCTATAAACAAGTCATGCACCCTGTGGAGAGTTTGGCTACACTCTCTAGAGAGTTCAGCTACAAACAAGTCACTGTGGAGAGAGTTCAGCTACAAAGAAACTACCCTGTAGAGAGTTCATCTATACAAACAAGTTAACCTATAGAGACCAGCTGCAAACAAGTAACCCTGTAGAGATTTCAACTACAGACAAGTCACTTTATAGTTTATGCAATGTTCAGCTACAAGTAAGTCACTCTGTAGAGAATTCAGCTACATACAAGCCACTCTGTAGAGAATTTTGCTACAAACAAGTCACAGTGTAGAGTTCAGCAACCAAAAAACTACCTGTAAAGAGTTCAGCTATACAAACAAGTTACTCTGTAGAGAGAACAGCTAGAAATAAGAGAGAGCTCAGTTAGAAGAAGTTGCCCTGTAGAGATCTCAGCTGCAAAGAAACCCGGTAGAGAGATCAACTACAAACAAATCACCCTGCAGAATGTTCAGCTATAAACAAATCATCCTGTAGAAAGTTCAGGTATACATACAAATCATCCTATATAGAGTCAGCTACAAAAAAAATCACTCAGTAGAGAGTTCAGCTACAAAGAAACCATCCTGTAGAGAGTTCAGCTATATAAGTCACTCTGTAGAGAGATCAGCTAGAAGAAGTCACCGTCTACAGAGATCAGCTAAAAGCAAGTCATCTTGTAGAGAGTTCAGTGACAAAGAAACAATCCTGTAGCGAGTTCAGCTACAAATAAATCAACCTGTAGATAGATCAGCTAGAAACTAGACACAATATAGGGAATTCGGTTACAAGCAAATCACCCTGTAAAGAGATCAGCTACAAACAAATCACCTTGCAGTGAGTTCAGCTACAAACAAATTACGCTGTAGAGAGATCAGCTACAAACAAAACACCGTGTAGAGACTTCAGCTACAAACAAATCAACCTGTAGAGGTTTCAGTTACAAACAAATCACCCACTGTAGAGAGATCAGCTACAACCAAATCACCCTGTAGAGAGATCAGCTACAACCAAATCACCCTGTAGAGAGATCAGCTACAAACAAATCACCCTGTAGAGAGATCAGCTACAAACAAATCACCCTGTAGAGAGTTCAGCTATATACAAACAATTCACCCTCTGGAGAGTTCAGCTACAACCAAATCACCCTTTAGAGAGTTCAGCTACAAACAAATCACCTTGTAGAGAGTTAAGCTACAAACACATCATCCTGTAGAGAGATCAGCTACAAACAAATCACATTGCAGTGAGTTCAGCTACAAACAAATTACCCTGTAGAGAGATCAACTACAAACAAAACACCGTGTAGAGATTTCAGCTACAAACAAATCAACCTGTAGAGATTTCAGTTACAAACAAATCACCCACTGTAGAGAGATCAGCTACAACCAAATCACCCTGTAGAGAGATCAGCTACAAACACTCACCCTGTAGAGAGATCAGCTACAAACAAATCACCCTGTAGAGAGTTCAGCTACATACAAATCACCCTGTAGAGAGTTCAGCTGCAAACAAATCACCCTGTAGAGAGTTCAGCTACAAAAAAATCAACCTGTAGAGAGATCAGCTATATAGACACTAAACACAATATAGGGAATTCAGTTACAAGAAAATCACCCTGTAGAGACTTCAGTTACAAACACATCACCCTGTAGAGAGATCAGCTACAAACAAATCACCTTGCAGTGAGTTCAGCTACATACAAATCACCCTGTAGAGAGATCAGCTACAAACAAAATACCTTGCAGTGAATTCAGCTACAAACAAATCAACCTGTAGAGATTTCAGTTACAAACAAATCACCCACTGTAGAGAGATCAGCTACAACCAAATCACCCTGTAGAGAGATCAGCTACAAACAATCACCCTGTAGAGAGATCAGCTACAAACAAATCACCCTGTAGAGAGTTCAGCTACAAACAAATCAACCTGTAGAGAGATCAGCTATATAGACACTAGACACAATATAGGGAATTCGGTTACAAACGCATCACCCTGTAGAGACTTCAGCTACAAACGCATCACCCTGTAGAGAGGTCAGCTACAAACAAATCACCTTGCAGTGAGTTCTGCTACAAACAAATTATCCTGTAGAGAGATCAGCTACAAACAAAACACCTTGTAGAGACTTCAGCTACAAACAAATCAACCTGTAGAGATTTCAGTTACAAACAAATCACCCACTGTAGAGAGATCAGCTACAACCTAAATCACCCTGTAGAGAGATCAGCTACAAACAAATCACCCTGTAGAGAGTTCAGCTACAAAAAATAAATCACCCTGTAGAGAGATCAGCTAGAAACGCATCACCCTGTAGAGAGTTCAGCTACAAACAAATCACCTTGTAGAGAGTTAAGCTACAAACAAATTACCCTGTAGAGAAATCAGCTATAAACAAATCACCTTGTAGAGAGTTCACTCACAAACAAATCTACCCATAGAGATATCAGTTACAAACAAATCACCCCCTGTAGAGAGACCAGATCACCCTGTAGAGAGTTCAGCTACAAACAAACCCCCCTGTAGAAAGTTCAGGCATAAAAAAATCACCCTATAGATAGTTTTGATGCAAACAAATCACCCTGTAGAGTGTTCAGCAAGATAACAGTCACCCTGCACAAACATCAGGTTACCCTATAGAGAGGTCAGCTAGAAGAAGTCACCTTGTAGAGAGTTCAGCAACAAAGAACCCACTCTGTAGAGAGTTCAACTAGAAACTAGTTAACCTATACAGAGATCAGCTATATGTAGAAACAAGTCATCCTGTAGAGAATTCAGCTACAAACATATCACCCTGTAGAGATTTCAGCTACAAACAGATCATCATCCTGTAGATAGTTCAGCTATAGATACAAGTCACCCTGTAGTAGGAGAAGTCACCTTGTAGAGAGATCAGCTAGAAACAAGTCACCTTGTAGAGACCAGCTACAAAGAAACCATCCTGTAGAGAGTTCAGCTACAAACAAATCACCCAGAGAGTTCAGCTATGAATAGATCACCCTGTAGAGAGTTCAGCTATACAAGTCACCCTGTAGAGAGATCATCTAGAAGCAAGTCACCTTGTAGAGAGTTCAGCTACAAAGAAACCATCCTGTAGAGAGTTCAGCTACAAACAATTCATCCTGGATAGAGTTCAGCTGCAAATAAATTACCCTGTAGAGAGTTCAGCTACAAACAAATCACCCTGTAGAGTGTTCAGCTAGATAAAAGTCACCCTACAGAGAGATCAGGTCACCCTATAGAGAGATCAGCTAGAAGAAGTGATCTTGTAGAGAGTTCAGCTACAAAGAACCCACTCTGTAGAGAGTTCAACTAGAAATAAGTTACCCTATAGAGAGATTAGCTAGAAACAAGTCACCCTGTAGAGATTTCAGTTACAAACAGATCATCCTGTAGATAGTTCAGCTAGATACAAGTCACTTTGTAGAGAAATCAGCTAGAAGAAGTCATCTTGTAGAGAGCCAGCTAGAAACAAGTCACCTTGTAGAGAGTTCAGTGACAAAGAAACTATCCTGTAGAGTTCTTCTACAAACAAATCGCCCTATAGAGAGTTCAGATACAAACAAATCACCCTGTAGAGAGTGCAGCTACAAACAAATCAACCTGTAGAGAGTTTAGCTACATTTCAAGTCCCTTAGTAGAAAGATCAGCTGCGAACAAGTTATCCAGTAGGGAATAATAGACATGTAATAAATATATTTATATAATTACTGATAAAATCAAAAACAGTTGAAGTATTAAAAATCTGCTCTGTCTTTTTATTCTTCCTGTGGTAAAGAAATAAAAAAGCCCCAAAGCCAGCCTATGGCCAGCTTTGGGGTATACAAATACAAAAAGAAGTGATATCTAATAAAAACAGCCAAGCTGTAAAAAAAGGTGCGGTCCCTAAAAAGGCTAAGGTGAAAAAAGATGTGAAATCCAAGGTGGCGGCCAAGAAATGGCTGTAATGGTAGGTTAATGGTAAAAATTTTAATAATGACAATTCAGGTGAATTTGGTGCTGCTTGGTCTTGGCACAAAATTCACTTGAATTCTCGTTATTAAAATTTTTACCATTAACCTACCATCACAGCCATTTCTTGGCCGCCACCTTGGATGTCACATCTTTTTTCACCTTGGCCTTTTTAGGGGCCGCACCTTTTTTTACAGCTTGGCTGTTTTTGATTAGATATTTATTACATGTCAATTAATCCCTACAGAATAATTTGCAGTTGATCTCTCTACTGGGTGACTTGAAATGTAGCTGAACTCTCTACAGGGTGATTTGCTTGTATGTAGATGAACTCTTTACAGGATTCTTTCTGCAGGGTGACTTGACTCTAGCTGAACTCTCTGCAGGGTTATCTGTTTGTAGTTGAACTCTCTACAGGGTGATTTGTTTGTAGCTGAACTCTCTACAAGGTAACTTCTTCTAGCTGATCTGTCTACAGGGTGACTTGTTTCTAGCTGGTCTCTCTACAGTGTGATTGGTTTGTAGCTGAATTCTCTACAGTGTGATTTGTTTGCAGCTGAACTCTCTACATGGTGGTTTCTTTGTAGCTGAACTCTCTAAAAGGTGACTTCTTCTAGCTGATCTGTCTAGAGGGTGACTTGTTTCTAGCTGGTCTCTCTACAAGGCGATTTGTTTGTAGCTGAATTCTCTACAGGGTGATTTGTTTGCAGCTGAACTCTCTACATAGTGGTTTCATTGTAGCTGAACTCTCTAAAAGGTGACTTCTTCTAGCTAAACTCTCTACAGGGTGAATTGCTTGTAGCTGAACTCTCTATAGGGTGATCTATTCATAGCTGAACTCTCTACAGAGTGATCTGTTTGTAGCTGAACTTACTACAAGGTACAGTATCTTCTAGCTGATCTCTCTACAGGGTGAATTGTTTGTATCTGAACTCTCTACAGGGTGATCTGTTCATAGCTGACCTCTCTACAGGGTGATTTGTTTGCAGCTGAACTCTCTACATGATGGTTTCTTTGTAGCTGAATTCTCTACAAGGTAACTTCTTCTAGCTGATCTCTCTACAGGATGACTTGTTTGTAGCTGAACTATCTGCAAGGTGATTCTTTGTACCTGAACTCTCTACAAGGTGATCCTTCTAGCTGATCTCTCTACAGGATGACTTGTTTCTAGCTGAACTCTCTAAAGGGTGATTTATTTGCAGCTGAACTCTCTACATGATGGTTTCTTTGTAGCTGAACTCTCTACAAGGTAACTTCTTCTAGCTGATCTCTCTACAGGGTGACTTGTTTCTAGCTGATGGGATATTTGTTTCTAGCTGAACTTTCTACAGGGTGATTTGCTTGCAACTGAACTTTCTAATGGTGGTTTCTTTGTAGCTGAATTCTCTACAAGGTGATTTGTTTGCAGCTGAACTCTGTACATGGTGGTTATTTTGTAGCTGAATTCCTACAAGGTGACTTCTTCTAGCTGATCTCTGTACAGGGTGACCTGTTTCTAACTGAACTCTCTACAGGGTGATCTGTTCGTAGCTGAACTCTCTACAGGGTGATTTGTTTGCAGCTGAACTCTCTATATGATGGTTTCTTTGTAGCTGGACTCTCTACAAGGTATCTTCTTCTAGCTGATCTGTCTACAGAGTGACTTGTTTCTAGCTGATCTCTCTACAGGGTGATTTGTTTGTAGCTGAACTCTCTACAGAATTATTTATTTGCCTGCAGCTGAACTCTCTGCATGGTGGTTTCTTTGTAGCTGAACTCTCTACAAGGTGACTTCATCTAGTTGAACTCTCTACAGGGTGATCTTTTCATAGCTGAACTCTCTACAGGGTGATTTGTTTACAGCTGAACTCTCTACATTTGTAGCTGAATTCTCTACAAGGTGACTTCTTCTAGCTGAACTCTCTACAGGGTGATCTTTTCGTATATAGCCAAACTCTCTACAGGGTGATTTGTTTGCAACTGAACTCTCTACATTTGTAGCTGAACTCTCTACAAGGTAAATTCTTTTTTTCTAGCTGATCTCTCTACAGGGTGAATTGTTTGTAGCTGAACTCTCTACAGGGTGATGTGTTCATAGCTGAACTCTCTACAGAGTGATTTGTTTGCAGTTGAACTCTCTACCGGGTGGTTCTTTGTAGCTGAACTCTCTACAAGGTGACTTCTTCTAGTTGAACTCTCTACAGGGTGATCTTTTTGTAGCTGAACTCTCTACAGGGTGATTTGTTTGCAGCTGAACTCTCTACATTTGTAGCTGAACTCTCTACAAGGTGACTTCTTCTAGCTGAACTCTCTACATTTGTAGCTGAACTCTCTACAAGGTAAATTCTTTTTTTCTAGCTGATCTCTCTACAGGGTGAATTGTTTGTAGCTGAACTCTCTACAGGGTGATGTGTTCATAGCTGAACTCTCTACAGAGTGATTTGTTTGCAGTTGAACTCTCTACCGGGTGGTTCTTTGTAGCTGAACTCTCTACAAGGTGACTTCATCTAGTTGAACTCTCTACAGGGTGATCTTTTCGTAGCTGAACTCTCTACAGGGTGATTTGTTTGCAGCTGAACTCTCTACATTTGTAGCTGAATTCTCTACAAGGTGACTTCTTCTAGCTGAACTCTCTACAGGGTGATCTTTTCGTATATAGCCAAACTCTCTACAGGGTGATTTGTTTGCAACTGAACTCTCTACATTTGTAGCTGAACTCTCTACAAGGTAAATTCTTTTTTTCTAGCTGATCTCTCTACAGGGTGAATTGTTTGTAGCTGAACTCTCTACAGGGTGATGTGTTCATAGCTGAACTCTCTACAGAGTGATTTGTTTGCAGTTGAACTCTCTACCGGGTGGTTCTTTGCAACTGAACTCTCTACAAGGTAACTTCTTCTAGCTGATCTCTCTACAGGGTGGCTTGTTTCTAGCTGATCTCTCTACAGGGTGATTTGTTTGTAGCTGAATTCTCTACAGGATGATTTGTTTGCAGCTGAACTCTCTACATAGTGGTTTCTTTGTAGCTGAACTCTCTACAAGGTGACTTCTTCTAGCTGAACTCTCTACAGGCGCACATGCAGGGTGATCTTTTCGTAGCCTAACTCTCTACAGGGTGATTTGTTTGCAGCTGAACTCTCTACAGAGTGGTTTCTTTGTAGCTGAACTCTCTACAAGATGACTTCTTCTAGTTGATCTCTCTACAGGGTGACATGTTTCTAGCTGAATTGTCTATAAGATTAACTGTTTGTAGCTGAACTTCCTACAGAATAACTTGCAATGTAATATAATTCTTTAATGGAGTACCGGGGGGGGGTAAGTTATAAACGTAGCCGAATGCTCTATTAGGGTGACTGTTCTATTAGAGTATCTCGATATCGCATTTGCAACACGTAGTTGGCTTTCGAATCATAACTCAGTGGTTTGTAATCCGATTCTTCTGTACTACTGCAAGGACTTTCTATGATGATTATTCCAGCTACATACCGATTTTCAGCTCATTGCTCTAAGCGGTTTGCCTGGAAATCGATTGCGTAGTTATGACACGGGTTGGGTTTTGTGTTATATCTCCATGGTCTTTATCTCGATTCTTTTCAAACCACAAAAAGGCACTCCTACTATGGTTACTCCATCTACATAGCAATTTTCAGCTCATTCCTTCAAGGAGTTTACCCTGTGGGCGTGACAGACCTTCGACCTTATTTTACGCGAATAATCGATCATAACTCCGTGAATGTTCTGTAACGAAAATTTTGTTCCGGGGCAAAAATCGGTCCTGCCGGACCATTTTCAGTCGACCAAATTTTTTTTTTTTTTTTTTTTTTTTTTTTTTTTACCCGGGCTTGATGGACTGCCCTTGCCTACCACCCCCAACAGCTACCAAATTTAGTCCGCCCGGACCATTTTTAGCATCCGAAATTGGTCCGACCTAACCAAAATTGGTCCGGCCCAAGCCTAGTTGGCCACATGCACTCCTGACCACTCGGACCAATATTGGTCGACCAAAATGGGTCCGGGTGGACCACTAACGCATGCAGCCGATGATGCATAGCTAGCTATAAGTTGTTTGTGACGGAATACTGCAGCCGACTTAGCTATAGCTATTCTCATTTATCAATCTCGAATAATGAGCATTGCAGGCATTATCATGCACTGCATGGATTTGTGCTTAAAAGGTTATACAACAAGGGCACGGATTATTGCATGCGCAGGATCATGCAGCTAGCCGCATTGGAGGTGCTTAAGATCGAGATACTCTAATAGAGCAGTCACCTATAACATTCATCACCAGGCACTGATCCAGAAATAAATGAAGGTAGGTGGCTACCCAGCCTATATAGCCCAGATTTTAAGTTGAGAGTCCTAAATGTCTTAATATTTATATACATCAGGAAAAGCTGACACTGTTATTGTTTGGCTGGTACAGTGAAGTGCATGCACAGTGGCATGTGTACTGTGCTCTTATGCACATATGTGACTGGATTTTGGAAAAACGATCCAAATCGCACATTAGAAGTTTCGAGATAAACGGTTTTAAAGAATTGAAGCCAGCATAACTCTCCAAGGATAGCAAGCACGCGTATGAAATTTACACAAAAGATGCATCAATCTGTTACCTTTCAAGCCACTTCCAGTGCTTGTAGCTGCTTGTACAGTTTCCCGCCAAATAAGATAGAAAATCTGAGCAGTTGGACGAGCGAAGTAGTATCACGAGTGCTCACAAAGGGGTGGAGGCTGGGGGGTGGCGGGGAGGGCAAAAGATAGGCCTCAAAATGGAGGCAGACCACGATTGGAGTCCAGACACGAGATTACAGGGCTGTGCTGGCTCCTTAGTGGCTGATATGTGACAAAATCTACAGAGAACACGTCTGGCCAACATTTTAAGGCTGTCCACCAGTAAACCACTGATTCTTGCCTAGCCAGGTCCTTCACAAGGCCTGAAACCACCATTTGGGCACTCCACACCACCCAGAAAATACGTCTATTAAAACCAGCCTCGTGTAGTTTGAGTAGTGCTGAGGGTCAAAACTTGTAGTACGATAGTGTAGCTATCCACTGGTGGTGTTAGTTTGATTTTGCCTGATGTGCGATTTGGTTCGGTTCTGTAAAATCTGGTCACATATAATGTCTTATCATGAGTTAACACTAATCAGTGGCGGATTTAGGGGGGTTTCAAGGTTTCCACGGAAACCCCCTTTGAAAAATGATTGCATAACAATTAAATGTTTTAATTATCGCGGCGTGCGTCTCGATCGAGATACTCTAATGGAGCAGTCACAGTATAGCTACTAAAGTAGTGTGTAGGAAGTTATTTAATATATTTTATGTACTATTACTAGGCTGTGACCTTTTTTTTTTTTTTTTTTTGGTCTCACCTTACCAAACCAGTCGATGTAGTGCAAACTTTTGCGTATCTCATGTCAATATATATCTCCACCTTCTTAACCGGAAACCCCCTAGATCCACCACTGCTAATGGTTAGAACAATACCGTATCTGTAATACCTGCATGTGTACATACTGCACATTCCTCTCTTGTATGTGATATGTAGGAGATGATAGCTTAGGTTTGCACCATTAAATACCTGAATGTGAACTATCATCTCCTACTGATCACATGTTCCTATACTGGTATAAACATTTCCTTAAAAGTTATAGCTATAATATTCCCTGTATGCTTTTCACTACTTAACCAACTTTAAATTTTTACTAATTTTCACCTGTGCACATATACCAGTAGGAGATGCAAGCACTGATCCAGAAATAAACCAAGGTGGGTGGTTGGCTCAGATTTTAAGGTGAGAGTCTTGAATGTCTTGGTAGTTACATCAGGGAAGAAGGGCTGACAATATTATCATCTAGCTTGTAGCACATAGCTAGTAGCATGCCCTTGTGAACATAATAAGGCCGGGCAAAGTTGATTAATTGTTTCGCATCCCTGCCCACATCCCTTTTTACCCCACCGCCTCTAATTTCATTATTGCTGTTATCAATGACGTGCACACGTATTTTGATGTTAGGAAGGCTGGCTATCATTTTACAGCACAGCAAATGTCACTTGCACCTCAGAAAAGGTGGTAGCTAATAAGTAAGTAATAGTTCTTAAAAGGTTTTAGTTAACCTTTATAACAGACTTGCCTGATTTGGAGTATTTTCTTTACTAATGAATAATGAAAAATGGCCTCCCGCCTGCATGGAAATCTGAATTTTTGTGGATGAGAAACTAGTAATCAAGTTTCCTGGCCTAATGTATTTTGTAATCCCAGTATACAGGCTGATCATGAGTTAACACCAGTGGTTAAAACAAACTGTAATACACCTGTAACACCTGTGCACATACTGCACATTCCTCTCTGTCATATGTGATTATATGTAGGAGATGATAGTTTAGGTTTACTCCATTGAATAACTAAATGTGAACCGCTATCATCTCCTACTAATGACATGCCCCACAGGAAGAAACATCACCTTATAAAGGTTATAGCTATAATATTCTCAGTATGTTTTTTACTACTTAGCCAACTTAAAATTTTGAGGCATGCAGTCACATTATTCCACAGCCTTAGGGTGAGTTGCTGCAGACATAAAAGTAAAATCGACTCAATCCTAAAGCAGACCCCATATTTTCCTTCAAGAAGTCCTCTGCCTGGTGATAGTTAATACTGCCCATGATCATAGAAAAATTCATGTATACTGCTACCATCTACTGAAAGGTTATAGCCAGCTAGCATTGGAATCTGATGCAATGTAGGGATTTAGCTCATATTGATATAAGAAAAGAGTGTTCATGATCAGTAATATTCATTATTAAATAATGCATGTTTGAGTGGCTGCAAGGCCATGCATGGTGGGTGGCTAGCCACCTCATCCACCCCTCTGGATCAGTCCCTGAAATAATATGTGTATCTGTTTATGACAATGCGTGCATGGGTATTCCCAGATTAATAAAGAACTGACCAAGGGTCAGAATTAACAAATTAAATTCTGAGCTATATATGCAGAAGTTGAAGATAAGACATGTTTCAGTGATAGATATTATATATTGTCTACCATCCTCAAGTATAAGTGATCCAGCATAGGCTGGTGATTTCCATCATGTTGCTATAGTTGTTTGTCATAATCAACACAAACAGGCTCGATGAAAGATTCAACCAAACACTGCAGAGCTGATGATGCTTATGAAGTTTATTGAACATTTAAAAAAAAATTTAATTGGTAATTTATATCAATAATACAAGAAAAGGTTTTCACATTCAAACAGTGGTTGAACCTATAAAAACGTACTTGGGAAGAATATTTTGATACCTGTGTTTTTGCATGCAACATTGAACACCATGAATCCAGCATTGACCATGCATTTGAGTTGATGTATGCCGGAAGAAAACCTCTACTTCCCAGCTAGCTATTGACATGGAGAAGAAGAATGCAGGACTTTTATCATACCACACTGCTTTAAATTAAAACAGCATTAATTTTGCGACTGTGTTCATCGCTGCATATATAGCTATATGACATGGAATTTAGTTTCTAGCTACTATATGCATTTTCCGTAAATCAACTCGGGAAATTAAACTACGCTAATCATTTATATAGTTTCCAGGCTAAGTCGGCTGCAGTGATCCATCACAAAATACTTAGCACGGACCGACCTGTCCACACAATGCCGGGTACACCCGCGGACCAACCAAAATTCATCGATTCCAAGCTAAATTTTAACAAGCATATTGACTCGGTGAGTCGGTGTGTAAAAAAGCAAACAGTGCTCTAGCTTTCTTAAAGAGGAACTTATCTTCATGTAAATGTGAAATGAAATCTGATGTTTAGCTATCTAATGTATGTTCGACCAATTTTAGAATATGCTGCTTGTTCCTGGGCCCCCCATACTAAATGTAACATCGGAATCGGTACAGCGACGAGCAGCAAGATTTGTAAATGGCGATTACCGATATACGAGTAGTGTTACTGAGATGATAAATACACTAAGATGGAACAGCCTGCACAGCCGTAGAGATACTCTCAGATTACAAATGATGTATAAGATTACCCACCATATAATAGACTTAAAACTACCTAACTATATCAACTACAATCCAGGAATTGCTAGGGCCATGATTACAAACTTACTGTACCCTTTACACGGATTGATCCATACAAGTTTAGCTTTTTCCCAGCCACCATTGCATTATGGAACAAATTACCAACTGAAATAGTTAACGCTACTTCAATTGACTCTTTTACTTACTTACTTAATATTAATTAATTTTGTACATATATTGCACTTACATACTCGCTTGCGAGATTTTGCAATTATCATAATAATAATAATAAAATAATAAAAAAATTGGTCCAAGTGGTCAGGGGGTGCATGTAGCCAACAAAGTTTGGGCCGGACCAATTTTAGTCAGGCTGGACCAATTATGGATGCCAAAAATGGTCCGGCCGGACTAAACTTGGTCAACCAAATTTGGTCCGGCTGGACCAGTTTTGGTATCCAAAATCGGTCCGGCCGGACAGATATTTCCGTGACAGTTCATCGGATTCCTACCACAGTTGGTACTGAGATCCTCCTTACTGAGCCCTTCACGTATGCCAAATTTCAGCCCGATTGGAGCACGCATTCGTGTTTTATGGGGTTTAAGAAATTGGCTTATAGTTTCTTACTAAATATGCTATACAAAATTCTAACTAGCTTAACTACCAAACTAAGTACTTTAACTACAAAACTAGCTACAAAACAACCTTAATTAATAACTTAGTTCAACAAGTCTATGCCATCTTCTGGGCATGGCGGATTTTGCGAAATGAAGTAGAGTCTAGAAGAAAAAAACAAACGAAGAAATTAAAATGAAATTTTGTTCACTCGTATCTCGGAAATGGCTGGAGCGATTTTCTTCAAATTTGGTATGTAGACTCCCCTAACTGGCCGGCACTTTTCTAGCAAATTTGGTTGTAATCGGGTTAGGGATCACAGAGCTACATAGGTGCGAATATTGCATTTTCTTTCTTCCTGTTAATATACTCACGGTGTGGCGCGCCGGCCTTGTGCAGGCTTCTTGGCACACTACCGTGTGTCTTGATTCACTTTCTTTATATTTTCTCAATTTTGAGCCTGTATACAAATAGTTAGGTTTTTCTTAGTCAATAGAAATCAATAACATGAGAGAGAAAATTCATTTTTGTATACCTATACAACTTCAAAGGAAAATGAAGAAAAATACAGATAGATCAATAAAATGAAATCACGGTACTTGGTCATTTTCAAGTGTCTTCCATCAAGAATTTATCTAGTTTGTTAAACTTCGTTCAAGCTGATATAAGGATTTCGAAGCACATTATTAAGGAATGGTTAGATGCTGCTGCCTCTGCCAGTATCTCTGCCTCTCAGAGAATTTTTCTAGTACGAAACTGTACAGAGTGGTACAGTGGATCCTCGCTTATCTGAACTTCGGTTATCCGAACACCTCGATTATCCGAACGCCAAGTGTGACTGTTCTATTAGAGTATTTTGCCATCAGTGTGCATTCTATTAGAGTAAATGACTGTTCTATTAGAGTAGTTCAACGAAACTCTGTATATAAATCAATGGGCTTCAGTTATCCGAACAAATTCACTTATCTGAACACTTTTGGCAAACTATAAGAACAAAGCTGTTCGGATAACTGAGGATCCACTGTACACAAATTAGACAGTTTTATTTTTGTAATTACAGTAATTAGTCTTTTTTGTTGTTGTTGTTTTGCCTTGCCATGCCCACAGTGTAGTCCTCTACTTTTTGTGTTCGCATGCTGTCCGAGGTTTCACATGCCTATTTGTTTTGTTGTACATCTTTTCATCACAATTGTCAATGATGGTTCTCTCTCTTAGTACAACTACAATAAGGCGAATTACAGATTTAAATACTTAATATGAATTACAGCCTTTAGATGATTATAGTAAAAATTATTTTGTGTGTGGATGATTCCTTTTCGCTCCATGCGTCCTCTTCATTTGGGGCTTGTTTTAGATTTCAAGTGTTATTATTATTATTATTATTATTATTACAATTTTGTCAAAAGACTGGGTTGTACAAAAGGACAAGCCTGTAGGTGATACTCTTGCTTACGCCTAAACTATATGCCTAACAGTGAAGAAATTATAGTCAAGTTATGTTTGGCTGGTAGTCGGTCAGTCAGTCAGTTGTTAGAAAATTCAGCTTAAAATGCCATAGAAAGTTGTTGGAAGTTTTTGGGCTGCTCTGAAGGCATGTTTGAGTTCAATTATGCCTTACCAAATACTGCCAAATTAGTTTAATTTTTGGGCAGGAAAGTCCAAACGCTACTATACTGCAAGATTGAATTTAGTGGTAATACAAGTATCACTGCACACGGTAGGTACCCAATCACGACCATAAGAAACGGGAGACTCAATCATGGATCAAATAGCATTCCAAGTCAAAAACTACTGTAATTTTGCCAACATGCAGGCTCAATAGTAAAAGCTAACACCCTGAACATATTGCCTTCTAACACAGTTTATAGTATGAATTGATAAAGCTGTGTTGACCAGCCTGCCATGACAAGACCAGGTGAACTGGCATGAGTTGGCCCAGGATATGATTACAATGTGTGAGGATGCTCAACTTGGTTGACAATATTATTAGCCTTTCCAAGCCAGGATTTCTATGCTCAATATTGTCACTATAACATACTGTATGTGTTTCATGTAAATTGCATGAAGCAGCTACTTAGAGGGTGAACACAGATGACCACTTTATATTATTCATTGATATTTCTGGGGCAAAAGGTGTTTAAACATGGCAGCCACATGCTTATTTCAACTGGTTTGAATTCTACAGAATATGCTTTGTAGTGTGAATAGGGTGTTAGCTAGCTTGTTCCCACTAGTGCAATGCCACACAAGCACACTGTCTTTGTTTTAAATCTGCAACAAGAAATGTAACTTATGAAAGAACTAATTGTGCTTGAATTATTTATTTAATCATTGTTCTTCAATTTCCAAACTTGTGTAGCTATGAGTTTGATGATAGTGACCGCAATTCAGATGCTATCTTAAGTATACCATAAATCAGGAAAAATTCATCAAAATTTTCATCACTGGCTGTATATTGACAAAAATTAAAACAATGAATTATTTTTAACCATACGAATACTTTGCACATACAAATATTAATGTACTGTATAGTTATTACATCAAAAAAATTTTGATGATTATGCCAGTGACAAATATGTCACATCGAAATTTACATTTTCTATGCTGAAATTTTCCTAATTTATGGTAATGCCGTCATTGGACAACATGAATAAACTATAATAAATAATACAATGTTCACAATTACTGTATGGATACATATGTACAAGCAGATTTTTTTGGTATATTCACACAATTTTATTTATTTTTTTGGAGTTTTCTTTCTTTTTAGTTTTTTTGATCCTTTCTTTTTTTTTCCCCCTTTCCCATAAGTTTTTTTTCTTTTGATTGTTTGTCTAACTACTGTACATTACTATAGAAACGGTTAAGTTTTCTTTTCCATCCACATTAGTTTCATGATGGGTAATCAGTTGGAGGAATGTTGTCCTTCACTGACAAGTCAAATGATGATGTCACGCACAGTTGAGGACTTGAACTGTCTCTGGAGGTCAAACATAATGAAAATTTTGTCAATAATATTGTCAACTATACCTGTCACATTGGCGTTGACTTGAGTGGGAAGTGGTATCCTCAAATTTAATCATAACACAGTTATCTCCTCCTGACCACACTGGAGTGTTACTCTGTAGAATTGGTTAATCATGATAATAACTCATGAAGGTTTACATTACTGGTATGAATACACCCATTCATTACACAGTGTTACAAATGAAGAACACTACAATAAGGACCTCTGCAATCAATCCAGCCACAACGGAAAACTAGAATGATTCCCAATACAAATATAGGGAAGCCATAATATAGCACTTATATGAATTGACACCTTGCACCATAAGCAAAGACAAATGGGACACAAAGGAGGACACACAGGTAAGTCCATGAAACATGTATTGTACATACTGTGGTATGCTAAAAGGCACTTGTTGGGATGAAGTAATGTCAAACACTGAAAAACTCAAGCCAATAGCCTTAGCCGTTATCAAGTTACGCTCGTCTGAAGGCATCAGTCAAGTAGTCAGTCAGTCAGTAGAAAATTCCACTGAACAACTTAAAATTTTTTGTAGCAATCTTTCGGGTCATACTGAAGGCACTTTTGGGCTTGGTAAGGTGCCATGAGAGTATCAGTGAGGCTGTCGACATTTTTTGCAAGCAAGTGCAAACCTCTGTGATCCATAATATACAGTACTACCATACGGTATGATATTTTATTGATATAGTTTTACAAGTTCACCTTTACTTGGTCTTCTAATTGCCTCCTCTTTTCACTCAACAACCTTCGCAGCTCATTTCTTTCCTCACAAACTTGAGAGTAATACATGTTCATTTTCTGTATGTTCTCCTCCAGACACTTGTTCCTACAGTACCATAGTTATTAACATAAAAGATATGTGCACTGTACGTATAACATTTTTACTAGTCACTCTTATTCTCACCTTGTTGTAAATGACTCCAAGTGTTGTAGTGTCTGGTGGTATTTGTTGGTGATGTCATTCAATTCTTTAGTAACAGCTTGTGAGTTGACACTCAAGTCTTCATAATGTTTCATGACTATATCCCTAGTGAACACAAGTGAATGTAAAACATGTATATAAAACTATGATAACACATTACATGTGTTTGTGGGTATGGTATGTATGTGTGTGCCCCAGACTTGAGGTTAAAGTTTGATGTCTGGTTGCTGCTGTTGGTTCCTTAAATGTGTTGACGTGTGCTTGTGTGTGTGTGTACATGCTTGGACAAGCTAGTACATACATATGGTGTAAATACATGTGTGCAGGCAGTAAATAAACATACCTTTCATCCCTAATAGTAGCTGTGTCACCATCACTCTCTACTACTAAGTTGTTGTCTGGAATTACCTTGTGGTACATCACTTGGGAATTACATTTTCTGTTCAACAGATAAATGTTTCGTTTGGCTTGTTGCAGATCTGTTGTCAACATCTTCTTTTCTCTCATCAGTTTATGAAGCCGTTTAACAAAGTAAGCCTTCTCTGAGGAGACTTGTAGGAACTGAGCATCCCTTACATGTACTGCATTCTCCATTAATTCCATTTCTTCGTTGCACTGGTTCAAACTATTTAATAGTTAGAGTAAGCATTTGACTATGCATGCATCTGCTATCACAATGTGATTACCTTTGTACTGTACTTTTCAAAGTAGAAGAAGTGATTGTAAGCCTCTGATTTGTTTGCTTGTTAAATATCCTCAATTTGTTGTTCTTTTTTTTAAGCAGAATAATCATCTTCTCCTTCTCTTCAAGATGTTCCTCTTTCCTGTGCAAAACTTTGACAAGTCTTTGGTCTGCCCTGATCATGCTAATATTGTGGTAATACATATAATATGTAAATTCTATACAGCACATTATGATTACAGTGGAACCTCAGTTATCTGGATCCCACTTATCTGGATTCTCGGTTAACTGAACTATAGAAATGACTGTTGTATAAGAGTAGTGACTGTTCTATTAGGATAGTTGAACAATACTGATATCTTTATCAATGTTCTTTTTGCTATTTTAAGGTGATTTATATACAGTTACAGAGATATGGACTTTTCAGACTTATGGACCACCCCCGGTCCCAAGGGGTTTGGATAATATAACTGAGGTTCCACTGTATTATGAATAAGGTTATGAGTATTTTGAATACGGTAGCCTGCATATATGTTAGAATTCATTGTATACATGTCCCTTGACAAGCCATGTAGCTGTATTGTATAAAGCTTACCATGGATGGACATCATAATCCAGTGTGTAGATCACCTCAAGACCAACAGCCTTCTTGGGACCATACACTAAAATATACACATAGATAATATACACTGAAGTATAGACTCAAGTATACAGTATATATATGCGTCAAATCAGTATACTGTTTTGCCTCAAATTACAGTCAATACTGCATAAACTCCAATAGTCAACTGCATCAACTACATCATTGTTCTGAAATGACCACCTAATGCAGCCATAATTTCTGCTGCCATAAATGGCGAGATATAACAATGAAGCAAATAGCATCTTATAGTGTTCCTTCCTACTGATCAAATGTCATGAAAAGTTCAGCACTGAGGAATGAAGTTGATTCCAAGCAATATATTGATGCTGGTAATGCCAGTCTCATACCCTTGCTGGTGAAACTTGCATGAAAGAAATTTGGTTGACTGTATTTATAAGACTAAATTTTACACAATACATGCATGGATAGCATGCATCACTGTGTACATGGCATCTATAGCTATGTGATGTGTCATGCACATCTTCACCAACAAATGTGAGTATAGCCTGAGTGCTCCTTCACTGGTTGAAAAATGATCATGAGTATAGAATACTAGCTTGAAGGTCACTGGTAGACCCTCAGAATTACTATTTTGTAAAGCATTATTATTATTATTACAAGTTTAACCAAAGGTTAAACAGTTTTAACTAGAAGGTTGACTATCACATCCAGTCCTTACAAAGCAGTTTAAACTTTTCACGTGCAGTCATGTGAACATAAGGGTGGGCGGGCATTTTAAATTAGACCAAGTGCCCGCCATCCTGTTATAAGCAACGTTATGCAACGAGCCGTACCAAGTGGTAGTGTCGGATTTACTTCCCACCCTACCCTCCCGCGAGATCTCTCTCCATTGATCTACTATGGTCAATGTGACATGGGTTCCAGGGTATGCTTCATCTGGGGTTTGTTTCCTCCACATGAGAGTTAAGGGAGTTATGACGTCGGCCAAATCTCTTCGGGATCATGTGATCGCCTCACGGGATTCTAGAATCGGTCCGCTAGTCAAAACCTCAACCTCTCTACCCTGGCACGCCCATCATTCCACACACTAAAATATATTGGTATCACACTAAGATATATCGGATCAGTCGGTCCCAAGAACCGCACCTAGTTAATGTTGAAGATAAACTGACTATTCTCTACATTGTATACTGTGATGAGAACCAGTAGTAAAAAAGTTAACTTGTAACACCTGGTGACTTGCCAACCATATACACTGCCAGCCGTTCATGTGTGCTAAACCCATATCTCAATTTTCATCACACTATACAGCACAATCACAAACTATACTATGCACTGATAACTTTTTAAGGCGTAAGATCATACCTATTTGAAAAGTTGTTGCTCGGACCTGGCAGACCCAATTTTGCACAGACTGTAAGTACAAGAAAAAAAATTTGATCACGTGACACCTTAAAAGTTGCTGCAAAACATCGAGATACCCTAATAGAACAGTCAGTTGGTACAATTTTGATCTCAAATATAATGCTAGCTATCTGTAAATGTAAAACCAGCGTGTTCCTCACTCCTGGCGAAGAAAATTTATGATAGCATCAGTGCAATGCTCATTGAATTAGCTACTAGCTATGTTTATCCATTTTTCATTAGAAGAGGTTTGATAGGTCTGCATAAAGCTTTAATGTGACTTACTGTACTTACCTATTATATGGCTTGTAACCAGAAATCATAAGCATGTACATATCTAAAAATAAGTATTATGGTTAGCTAGCTGTTTGTTTTTTTGTTGTTTGCCTACCGACCGACAAATTTTGTTGTAAAATAAATCCGAGCAACAACTTTTCAAATAGGTATGGCCTAAGTACAACTATATACAACTGCATATCGATCTCCAAGGTTTATTCAGAAAACCCATTCAATAACTATAATAGAACATACACATGCCTGCACTCTGTGACTACTGTAATTGAATAACCATTTTAGCATAGTAAAGAGTTGGATGAGTTAAGAATAATCTTCTAGTTTCATGTCTACTATAATAATATTATATTAACTACTCACCACATTCCTCCTGTATAGCTGACTCTTCCCGTTCAGCTTCAACATCTTCAACAGCTTGTGTCCACTTAGCTATATATATAATACAAAAATATAATGATAACATCATCACTGCCAGGACGCGCACAACTAACAACACGCGAAATAGCTACATGTAGTATAAATCGTACCGGAAACAAACGGTAACCATTTGGCTACTCTTCTTAACACAAACATGATTCTTCGCAAGTGAACTTTAAAAACCCAGAATCTCTTAAGAACACTGCACACAACACCTTCGCAAAAGATATCGCGCATTATAGCGTTCGTATCACGTGATCGTTACTATGACGATGTTATTTTCACAATGGTTGCTGCTCGTTCCTAGTGTGAAATCACATTGTACCAGATTATTATGAAGACTGAATGTCCTAACAGGAGGATGTTTCATCGTCCTACTTGGCTCTTCCGTTGGAGCTACTTTAGACAGGTATTATGTCACAGCATCACGTGTTTCTGTGTATATGGTATAATGGATGTGGACCACGTTGTGGGGAATTTCACTAAAAAACTTGAAATCCTCTTGTGTTTAGGTCCAAGGTTCCTCAAAAGAATTATTATTCTAGCCAAATCACACAGAAAGTTCAATACTAAAATAGCTAGAGGATATGCACAACTTTACGACCAGAAATATTTGTGATGTTTTCTTACGTCACAATGGTGAACAAATGTATTGTAGGTATGCATATAATGCGCAAATCACAAAAAGTAGACTAGTTACGAGAGTATAAATAAATCGTATCTTCATCAGTTGCTGCAAATGGAGGTCAGTGTGAGAAGAGATATGTTGACGTAAAAGTTGTCGACTCACTAACTGTTCAAGGGCTGCTTACAGAAGAAATGTCTAAAAAGTGCTCATGTGAGACCCGAATATGTAAAATAGAACATGGTGCTACCCTGATTCTAGTCTGGTGGCGACCTCCCATTTGCATAAAGAGGAAGTGTCTGGTCACTCTAGCATTACAGAGTTGTAACAAAGTAATGTAATTAAGCAATGTCATCACAACAGTGGGGGCAAGAATGGCACAACTAACAGCCATACAAAGAAATCTGTTTAATAAACGACTGCTAACACAACCAAAAGTACTTTCCGTATTCTTTAGGCAACATCACAAGTACTAATTACAAGGCTTTTACTTGTATAGAACACCCTATTGCCAACTACAAACAGCCTTAATCTTAATTCATCTTCATAAAACTTCATGACAAATCTTCCACACACTAATTCTACAGTATCCATAACAAACAGCACAAAAATTTAGTAATTACCAATGATGCAATCTGATTGTTGTTACTTGTTTTCTGTAACAAGCTACAAATTAATTTTTGAATGCTAGAGTGACCAAACCCTTCCTCTTTATGCGAAGCGGCAGGCACCACAAGACTAGCCTGTTTCATGGTTCCTCGTACTGAGGCTGCACATTATTAAGACCTTCCTATGATCTTGAGGTTGGTGGTTTCAACTATTACCAAATCATACTATTTGGAGAAGAGAGGGGGAGTAGGAGAGATAGTTGTGAGCAGACATAACAAAGTAACTTGCATGTTTCCTTTTATATTTTATCAATATACAGAAGTCAGCAACAACCTTACATCCACTGCTTTGTACTTACAGGAGGGCCTAGATTATTCTTTTCATGCACTTTGCAAAACTTGTTGTAAAAACAAAGGTATAATATTACCTTGAATACATATAAAGGTGAATTCACATACAATTAATATCCACGGTCCTATGAACATTAATTTGCACATATGCTAAAAGGGAAAACTTCTGTCACAGCTACACGGTAAACCACTTACATCCTAATTAATGCAAATAGAAATTCTCTGGAGGTGAAAATCATACAGTTCATGCAAGAGTGCTGTACAGTAGGGTGGGGGAGGATTTTTGATTTTTGTGATTTTTGCGGATTGGTAGCTATCCATGAACCCCCCCCCCCCCCCCCTCTAAATTTGCAGTTCAATCAAAATGACACTGTTTGAATATTATAAATGCATTAAAGATCCTTAAGAAAACCAACCCTCAAAAATCTGGATGGTGGCAATCCACAAAAAAATCCTACTATACAGTATGGTTTTGTCTCGTGCATGACAGTGTCTGTATACATAAGTTTGTAGTGCATACCCATAACTATAGCTATATCTGTGTAAAGACAAAAGGTCAAGATATGTTTATCGCTATGGGTCACGGGTTTTAGTATATTTATAGTCTATGTAAGTAGCTACAGTAAGTAGTGTTAAAAAACTTCAGCAGACGGTCTTAGTTAAATTTTCAGTCACCAAATTTAATTTCAGGAAATTATGCTTTGTTTCAAGGGAATGGAGGGGAGGTGGCATACTTCCCACTTCCACTAGAAAGCTCATGTTTCACATTTCTCTGGTGTGGTCACTTTAACCAGTGTGCCCCTTGTTAAACAAAATCCTCCATCATGCATCGCCAAAAAACATAATGAATTATTAAAATACAATGTTCAAATTACTGTATGCATAAAACTAAGTACAAGCAGATTTTTTGGTATTTTCACACAATTATTTTTTTTTTTTTACAAAACAAAATTTGTTTTGCTTTTGTTTTTTTTTTTGTTTTTTTACTGAATTTTTATAGATTTTTTTTTGTTTCCTATCTACGTAGTGACTACACAATTACTACAAACATAACAGTGTCAGGTTTTTTGTTCATATATAGCACTTTCATGATGGTGTGGCCGGATAATCAGTTGGAGGAATGTTGTCCTTTACTGACAAGTCAAATGATGATGTCACACACAGTTGAGGACTTGAACTGTCTCTGGAGATCAAACATAATGAAAATTTTGTCAATAATATCGTCAACTACCTGTCACATTGCTGTTGACTTGAGTGGGAAGTGGTCTCCTCAAATTTAATCATAACACAGTTATCTCCTCCTGACCACACTGAAGTGTTACTCTGTAGAATTGGGGTTAATCATGATAAGTGAAGTCCAGCCAACACAGACAACAAAAGAATAACACATGAAGGTCACTGATATTAATGTGTGATTACTATGTAAAATGATGAACTGTACACTGTATATCTTAACATGTTCACCTTGTCTTTTAATTGTCTTGTTGTTTCACTCAACAACCTCCACAACTCATTTCTTTCCTCGCTCACTCGAGAGTAATACATATTCATTTTCTGTAAATTCTCCTCCAGAAACTTATTTCTATGTACATGACCATCATACATTTAACGTTGGTACATTAGTCACTCTTAGTCCCACTTTGTTGTAAATGACTCCAAGTGTTGTAGTGTCTGGTGGTATTTATTGGTGATGTCATTCAATTCTTTAGTAACAGCTTGTGAGTTGACACTCAAGTCTTCACAACGTTTCACGATAATATCCCTAGTGAACACAATTGGACAATAATATTCCTTTAGTACATATTGTATGATAGCTAGATTGCATGGGACCAGAATGATGAGTTAGGTCAGACATATTGGTAGGTCAGCATATACATTATTAACCAACTGTTAGCTCTTGTATAGTTTATATTATGTATTACCTTTCAGTCCTGACAATAGCAGTGGCTTTGTTACTCTCTAACTCATCATTTGACGTCTCCTTAAGACACATCATGGGGTGATTAAATTTTCTGTTCAATAAGTGAACATCAAGTGTGGCATGTCGTAGATGTGTGTTCAACTTCTTTTTCTCATTGATAATCTCATGTAATCGTTGTATTATGGGACCCTTATCTTCCGCTACTTGCTGGATCTGGGCTTCTCTTAAAATGACTATGTTCTTCATTATTTCCATCCTGTCTCTATATTGGTTTACACTGTAGGGAGAATACATTCATTTGATTCTGTCTTAAACAATCAATCAATCAATGCTAAACATTACCTTTCTAGTGTTTGGTTTAGACTAGATACAGTTGTTGTTAATCTCTCGTTCATTTCATCATTAAATATCCCCAATCTCTCGTTCTTTACTTTTAACAGATCAATCATCTTCTCCTTCTCTTGAAGTTGTTCCTCCTTAACATGTAGAGCTTTAAGATGTTGTCGGTTTAGAGTAATCATGCTGTATAATATGTGCAGTGATCATTATGTACACTACACAAGATGTGTGTATGGATACACATACAAAACTTACCGTGGATGAACATCATAATCCAGTGTGTTGATCACCTCAAGACCAACAGCTTCCTTGAGACTATGAACTATAGTAGAACACTGTATAAAATCTGCTCTGTACAGTAAGCCATATGATATCTATATGATTCCGTACACAGTATCTAATCGATTTTTGATATTCTGACTGTTCAATTAGAATATTATTGTACGATAGGAAATAAAATACTCTAATTGAACAGTCAGCTGTGAAGAGTTCTTGAAATGGAAGGGCAACTGAAAATGAAGGTGTTTAGCATCACCACAAAAACTACACTACCCAACTACTCACCAGATTCCTCCAGTATAGCTGACTCAGCTTCAACATCTTCATTGGCTTGTGTCCACTTAGCTACAAAAAAAATTATAATGATAACAGGTACGTGTTATCATAGATACTAGAATACATAATGGATTGGAAACGCAATACATTTTACGGTTACGGGCTCGATACGGTCACGTGATTTATGGCAACGTTACCAAGTGTACAAACTGCAGTTGTTCTTAACGCTGAGAGTACTATTACAGGTTTTATAAAGCGTTAAATCATTGCTAAAGGATTCAGCTATTTATTGGTTTGTAACTGAAGGTTAGTCGTTTCGTACAACCGAAGGTGTCAAGGAAGGAACGCAAAATTTGTGTTCAAAAACTAGTGTGGGGGTTTTAGTGCATAGGGCGTATTACATACGAAGTTTTAGAAGTGCTGAACAGTTTCGCCACGTAATAATGAATACAAAATAATTATTTTTAGCACTGTACGGCAGTTACTTTCCGTAAACGAAGCGAAAGAATGGGTACATGACGGTAGTGGCTGTGGGGGTTTTCCTGGCTTTGTGAAAACGAGTCTAGCGATACATGCCATACTAAAGAAAAGTTCATACCTTCGAGAGTGCTAAAAAAAGTATGAACGAATTGAACAAGCCACCTGTTTTCGAGAAAACTCTGGGCGAATTAGACAAAAATGTATTGTGCCTATTGAAAATGCTGCTGTGCCCCGTAAATGTCATCACGTGACCGTATCGAGCCCGTAACCGTAAAATGTATTGCGTTTCCAATCCATTATGTTCTAGTATCTATGGTGTTATCACCACTGGAAGCGCATGACTAACAATGCGCGAAATAGCTACAGGTAGTATAAATCGTACCGGAAACAAAAGGTAACCATTTGGCTACTCTTCTTAACACAAACATGATAATTCTTCACAAGTAGATTGCACCAAAAACACAAAATCACTTAAGAACACAACACCTTCACTAAAGATATCGCGCGTTATAGCGTTCGTATCACGTGATCGTTGCTATGACAGTGTTTCTCAAAATGGCTGCGTGGCTCGTTTCAGTCGGATATGGACACTTCAAGATATTATAGCAGGAGAATGTGTAGTCTTTAGTTGTTTGTCGCTTCTAGCCAAGGTAATCCTGTCACGTGAGTATGGTAGAAATAATCGCATCCACTTTGATAATGAGCCTTATCGGAAATTACGTCACAGACATAAAAATTATAAAATGGCCGCTGTAGTTCGTAAAATTTGTATGGCGACTATGGGAAGAAATTTTTTGAACGACAATATCTTAGCCAAGAAGGAAGATATCGAACTCTAACTAGCAGGTATGGTTATAAGACATTACAATAAGTACCTAAAAGTTTTCGGTTGATTGAAAACAACACTAGATTCCTATTCTTTCAGCTAATTTATTGTTATGATAATAATTGCAAGACCTCGCACAGCGAGTAGAAATGCAATAAAAAATATATATACAGCTAACTAATTACAATTTTACAGTTCATTTATAAGAAGGTTGTTAAACCCGATGATAGATGAAGCTTCAACAGTCTCTGGTTGCAAGTTGTTCCATAGTATAGCAGTGGAAGGAAAGAAGCTGAATTTATTTGAGTCAATTCTAGGGAATGGCAGGGTAAGTTTGTACTCATGACCCCGGGTAATTCCTCTATTAGAAGTGATACATTCTGGCAGAGTAAGGTCCACAATATGATAATTTATAACCATACTTGCTGGTTAGAGCTTGATATCTTCCGTCTTGGCTGAGATATTGCTGCCCATACAAATTTTACGAACGTCCCACTCTGAGAATGTCCCACACTACAGCGGCCATTTTTATGTCTGTGATGTAATTTCGGATAAAGCTCATTGTGCGTTCTAAATTTGAAGGTCACAAAATTCTGTTTTTTTATTTCCAGACCCTTGTGGGTCTGTCCTTAAGACTGGGTTCAAAACCAACCAATGGGTGCAGCAACAACGTGCAGGGGCATACGCAGGAGTTTTGAAAAGAGGTTTCCACTACAGCAAAGCGACTGTTATATTAGAGTAGTTTATATTTCCTGACTGCTCTATTAGAGTATCTCGATCATTTCACCAAAATCTAATTCAGAACAATACTATAAGTGTTGCTATCATGGGAAGAAACTATTATATAACTAAGATAAAAGTTTAAAATGTGTCCTGTTCCATGATAGATTCCAGATTCTGGAAACCTGAAGTTTCAATTTCTTAATGTTTCAAGTAGAGTGTAAATCCAAAAGCGTTTCTTGAAACCCCCCTTGGTACGCCCCTGATGAGGAAGCCGTTCCATTTCAGGGCCTCACAAGAGGAACTGGTCTATTATTTTTGTAATCTGACCAACACATTGCCTAGCTTTCTGTTGGCAAACACATTCCAAAGCATATTGGTACAAATGCCAATCAGAGTTTAGTGTGGAGAATCCCCCGCCTGCATTGATCAGTATATTTCTAACCACCAAAATTTAGTTATTATTTTAACATAATACAAGTTTTCACCATTATTCCATCATCGGCCTCCACTATTCCACGGAACGGAATTACCCACTAAAACACGGAACGGAACAAATGTGACCCTATTTTGGAAAACCATACATCTGGGCACATTGGCCAATTTTGTTTTTTATAGCTACAATGAAGCATTGAGTGGTTATCTACCTTGTGTGAAAATTTTGTGACGATACGTTGAAGCATTGGCCAATTTACTGTCTAATACATTACAAACTAACTTTTCATTATCAGTTTATAGAACTGAATAGTGATCAGATGTGACAAATTGATGATAAATCACTTTGTTGACAAAGATCACCATTCTTACAATCTAAAATTAATGAAAAGAGATTCTTGATAGTTTAATCATGTATTCTTGTGCTTTTTCTCAATTAAATCACTTGTAATATTGTGTAAAGACAAGAAAATGTTTGGTTTTGGGAATGAACAAATCACCCAATTTGTAAGTTGATTGTTGTCCCATGCATTGTGAAACTACCACATGGTCTGATATAATTCAGTATATCTCCTAGATAAAAGAAGCTATGGGTGTGAAATTTCACAGCAAGAAGGCTTAATAGTTGCTTTATCAGAATATGCAAAAAAATTAATTTTAAAAAATCACTGAAATTTTCAATTGAGAATTCCCACAAATTTTGCATGTGCCCAGATGTATGGTTTTCCAAAATAGGGTCACAAATATCAATACCTCGGTATGAAAACATTCACGTGACTTTGATCATAAAACATCACACGCTGTGCATGTGCAGCAGATGTCAGCAGCTGACGTCAGTGTACTCAGGGAGACGTCAGCTTCTCAGTTGCTCTTACTGTATATAGTCTAGCTCGACAGTGGTAGAATTAAGTGGAATGGTGGAAGCATAAGGTGTGGGACACAGACTATTATACAATGGAGAAGGAAAGATGGCTTTCAACGTGTTTATGGTTCGCGACTCGTCTTTAAGTGTACAAGAAGCATCATCTCTGCTTGTAAAAGCATGGCACACTTCAAGCGACAAGGTTTCTTCTCTTCCTCCTGTGAACCCTAAGGGAGGAGAAATTTATATTTATCGTGGTGACTAATAACTAAAGCAGTGAAGGACTACTACCACAATAATCCCGATTCTTCAATTACAAGTACGAAATTGTGCCTGTATTCATAAACTGATGCTAAAATGTTCATATAAGCACTTAAACTTCATGAATCTCTTAATAGCAGGCAGAAGGAGACATCAGTAAAATGTGTATATGAGCCAGGCTGTAGAAATAATGCTGCATTTAAATTAGCAAAGACTTTACGAGAAAAGAACCGAAGTACTTTGACTACCAACTCTATACCCAGATATAAACAGAATGTGGTTACCATAGAAGACTGTGTTGATTCAACTGAAGGAACCAAGTATTGGATAGAATCTTTGGGGTTACTCAGATCTGATAAAGAAATATTACGGAGTAAAAGGTCTTGGTTGAACTCTTCCATCATCAATGCATCACAGCATCTATTGTCAAGACAATTTTCAATTTCTGGATTTCAAAGTGTAGGATGTGCGTATACTATGCCATTTGCTGTTCAAAGATCATTTATTCAAATAATTCATGACCAGTCAATAAACCATTGGCTTGTAATATCTAATTCATCCGATGCAGCTACTGTGAATGTGTATGATAGTCTATTCCATGACCTATCACCTAGCTCAGAGCAACAGATAGCCTGCATAATGAACACGCAATACAATGAGTTGAAAGTTGACTTCATAGATGTCCAATGTCAAAGTGGCCCTGATGACTGTGGTCTTTTTGCAATAGCATTTGTCGTGGAGTTCAAGCTGGACTTGATAATTAACAGATTTATAATTCTTTATTGTATTTACGAAACTATGACAATTACTAATTATTGTATAAATTGCCATGTTTGTTTTAAATCATTGGTCTCGACACTATCCCGATACGAGTTGGAGCAAGAAAAATGCTCTCCTCCACGACAGTTTATGGTGCTGGTGCTATGACCAGGATTCGAACCTGGGTTTTTGCAGTAGAAATTGCTATGACCAGTTTATGGTGTTATGACCAGGATAGCCAGGTGACAGTTTATGGTGCTATGACCAGGCTGTTTGCGAAAACACTATGTAATGGCAAACAGCCTGAATCTATGTTTTATGATCAGCAGCAAATGAGATCACATCTTCTAAGCTGTTTTGAAAAAAGAGTTCTGGAACAGTTTCCAATTGTAAAAAAACGAAGAATCAGGACAAAGAAAATTGTAAATACTCAAATCCATTGTATATGCAGAATGCCTGAAATAAGTGGCTTGCC
Source organism: Dysidea avara (assembly GCF_963678975.1). Taxonomy (NCBI): domain Eukaryota; kingdom Metazoa; phylum Porifera; class Demospongiae; order Dictyoceratida; family Dysideidae; genus Dysidea; species Dysidea avara. Next base: position 13,886,870 of record NC_089283.1, on the reverse strand, counting down.
AATGGTATCATGCTCTGATTGTAATACATGGTACCATGGTACAATATGCATGAAAGTTGAAGAGGAGGCTTGGAAGCCAAACACACTTTGGTACTGTGACAATTGTAGAACTTAATTAACTTTCATATATTATATCTTGTGTATCTATAAACTAGAAGACGCTGCTGTTTAGTTATATTGTAATGTTTTTTTTTTTTTGTCAAGAATGGCTATTTGTGTTAATTAATAATGAATTATTAATTCCCAAATTATTATGTTTAACCATAGCTAAGCCTATAACTAACAATTCTACATGGTGATCGTTTAGATGTATAGCTAATATTAGCACTATACCTTGCTTTATGCGACCTTTATCGTGACAGTATAGATATAGCTACGGATGAGTGAAACCGCAGAGGTATTGGGGTCGTTACTGCGGTGCTATATATTCACTAAATCCTTTTCTTGCGAGATATCGATTTCTGTATCGATATTTGTTCCGTTCCGTGTTTTAGTGGGTGATTCCGTTCCGTTCCGTGGAATAGTGGAGGCCCCATCATCTTAATGTTTTATGGTTGTATGGAAGTAATAAACCAAATGTCTGAAGATCCCACCTTAAGGTTACGGGATACTGAGCGACTGTCAAACAAAAAATTTATTACGTAATTAAGGCGGGCTTGGTGTTGTTGTGTTGTGTATCAGCTGGTAACAGGCTTAAATTGTTGGGAGAATCATAGCCGCTGACTGGACAGGTACAAGGTACAAGAAAACACACATAACAGTACAAGATAACATAGAAACAACACACTTAGCAACTGGCGCACCTGTAAGCGCATGCGTAGTTTTGCTGACTAATGGCGATATTTTCCTGAACCAAAAATCAGGAGTGTCAAACTAGTTGTTAACATTTTGTATAAACAGACTACTAGTTTGGCTTCTTGTCTAGGTCCTGACGGAGCCTTTTGTTAGAAATAATGTTTCTAGTGCTTGTGATATCAATTAAAAAACAAATTTTGTGACCACAGTGTCTTGCTTTAGGCCACATTGTAGTCATATTTCAACAACTATACGCATTATTCACAAATCCTCTTGTCAGTCCCTCACAAGTGATATTCTTCAATTCTTAGAATTATTAGTAAGTTCTCATGGCTCTTCATTGGTCTGATTTTTGGTTCATAGTTTTCACTAATTGGCATGGGGACAACTCATGTTTCCATAACAACATTTGAATTTCATGTCGATTAATGAGAAGTTAAGAATGCATAAATATTTGATAACAATGCATTAAGAAAAATCAAACCCCTAATCATGAAAAATGATTGATAGTGTACATGTGGGGTTTACAGTATCCCGTAACCTTAATGTCAGAGGGCTCAATAATACTCTAATAGAGCATTCAATTAATAGTCAGATTCATGAATTGTATGAGTCACTCAGCTATCCTAGTCTAAAATAATTATAAGATTTTGGCCTGACCTTGCTTTCAACTCAGCTTGTTAGGTCTGCTATTAGCAGCTGGCCTGTAGAAATGTGCCTGTAGCTCTGTGAAGGCCATAGGTGACTTGTTATACTATGGACAGTCCGGCAGAATGCTGAATGAAATGTGTATGTTTGTGAGATTCAACTAATCCTTGACAGGCTGTTATTTGGCATCATGCCAGAAAAATAACCATCCTTTGTGTTCTAATTTTGAAACCTAAGTAGCTGGTGCCATTTCACCTCCTTGATGTGAAATACTGAGTTCTTTGAATTTGAAGAAAAGCTTGGGCCTGAAACTCATTTAAAATTTTTCATATACATTAGGCAAATTATGTAGGTACTTCCATATAACTGGTGCACCCATCCTGGCTACATGTACAACTTTACACAAATCAATAATAAACATCTATGACAACAATATTATTTCATACATGTGTGGTCTAACACTCAACACATTGTAATGACAATATAAATTGTTTGTATACTAAGAAATTATTTACTGTCAATACACAATCATTCTCACAAAAATAATAGTGTTTAATATAGTGCTATATTACTACTAGCTAGGTAATTCACACGTCTTCTTCATTTGTGTTACTGGTGGCAATGTCAGTTTCAGTACTCATCAATTGTTTCAGTTGGGTCATTGCACTCTGTAAGAATATGTCCAGACTAGCTACTGAACTCTTCTTTTTTGCTTCAGCAACCTGTTATAAAATGATTTAGAATGTTAATATGCTTTATACTGACACTAACTTTCATTATGTCCTCCATTTTCTGTTGTACTTTCTCCCTAGTTTTCTCCACAGCTCTGTCAACTGCAGCTTGTGACAGTTCTCTTTCCTGTTTCAGTGCAAGCTGTAGTAGTTCCTATGGACATGTATAATACAACATGATCAACAAGTATAAGAAACAAGCACAGTAGGGATATTCACTTCTTATTGTTTTACAGTATTTGGACATTACGTACTACTCCGATCCAGCTTGTTTCACTACTTTTTATTGCAGCATTATACACTGTCCCTAATCTAATTTAAAGTTCCAAATTTTTTCTTATAGTTTGTGAAGTTTTTTTACAAGCTCATGACCACTAAATATCTGCTGAGTTACTCACAGCACTATTATACTGGATTATGACTCATAAAATAACAACTGATCAGTGGGCGTGGCTCTACATAAGCCTGCAGACAATAATGGACGTGGATTCGTGCATATCTACGGACTGGTAAATGGGCGTGGCTACCATATGTCTACAGACAGTAATTTACGTAAGTGGGCGTGGATTCGTGCATACCTACATACTGACGAATGGATGTGGCTACCATTTGTCTACAGGATGTAATTTACGTAGTGGGCGTGGCTCACGAAAGAAGCAGATCTACACTATGACATGTAGTAACACGTCCACATTTAATTTAGCACGTGGGGTCAGACCCGAATAATCTGTAAAGCAGGACCTGGATTACCCGACTCGGTTTAACATTGTTACTAAATAAACTATATTCATTGACTTACACATTGCTATATAGTTCACCGTGAGTTGCTCTCTCTGCTCGATATCAACAGCGAGTCACGTACGCATGTGTTTTTGGTGCACGTGTATTCGAATAGTTTGATGCAATATACACTGGTATGGAAGCCATACTGTAGTCTATTAACACTCAGCGATAGAACCTTGACTGATGGCCATGGTAAAGAAGGATAAAAGGTAAGACAATAGTGCAAGCATTGTATGCTTATCAATATACCAAAGGTTTTTTCTTAAGGGGGAACACTACTAATTCCTATGGCTTCACCTGAAAATAACTGCTTTCTACTGATCCCTGCTTGCTATCCATTATTTTTTGTATCAGATGCATTTATAGCACTAAGAAATCATCATCTCCAGTTAAAAACACTCACTAAAAGTTTCAGCTTTGTGTTTAAGACCAAAAAGTTGTAGAAACCTACACAGTTATGGAATTTATGAAACTAGTCTCTCAGTTTTAGTTCTATGGTGTTCAAACTTTATAATCTGCTACCTAAGTGGATTTGTAACAAAAGTATGGAAGCAATTTTTGAAATTTCTTTTTCAAATTAGCTGTGGAATTCTCAATATTTGTAAGAAAAAATTGATCCGGTTTTCTGGTGCTCTAGTAGTCGGGTAATAACATCATACGAAAATCTGATTCCATACTTTTCAAGATAATACTATGACAAGCCTCTGCAAAAATTTTTAGAGAGTTTCATCATCAGCTATAGAAGAAGAATCAATTTTACTGAAAAATGATAATTGTGCCATAGTTTACACATGCTTTGAAGATTTTTACTCAGATTTGCACTAAACAGATATTCAAGGCCTCAACTACAACATCAGTTATTGATCAGTTAGATAATAGTGTCTGTGTTGACTATAGAGCTTCACATAAAGACATGTTTTAAATCCACGGAAGCCATAGGACATAGTTGCCTGCCCCCTTAAGCGAACTAGAAACGTTTCTGCAAAAAAAATAGGGCTGTAGCTGTAGCCACTTATCCGCTACACTTGACTGAAGGTGTCAGGCAGGCAGGCAGGCAGGCAGGCAGGCAGGCAGGCAGGCAGGCAGGCAGGCAGGCAGGCAGGCAGGCAGGCAGGCAGGCAGGCAGGCAGGCAGGCAGGCAGGCAGGCAGGCAGGCAGGCAGGCAGGCAGGCAGTAGAAAATTCTGTTGAAGAATTTTTTTTCTAAATTCTGTAGCAACTTGATGCAAACGTTTCGGGTCGATCTGAAGACACTTTTGGATACCCAACCAATACTGTCATGTCGTTGTGAGGAAAAATCGTGGCAGGTTTTTGGGTTATATTATATCACGGATCGCCCCCACACCTTCGATGTCCCTAATATACAGTACTATCGTACTGTATGATACAGTAATGTGCTGTGCAGCCAAGTAGCCAGCTACCTGTTTAACCAAAAATTGAAATTAAGATACTCTAATAGAGCAGTCAGCACCAGTCATATACTCTAATAGAACATTCAAACAATAAATCAGGTCAGCTATAAGACAATAGCTACGCGAAGTTATCCATTAATGTTACAGCTATTTCTGGTCACCACATTTACATCACTAGTCAAAATACTAAGACTGCACCCTCTTTATTTACAGCTGAGTTACATTTTATAAGGCTATAACCACATGGAATTTCTCAATATCAAATACTTGTATGTACCTGTCCTCTTTGTCTTTCCTCAACTAAAGCTTGTTCAAGAGCTTCTTTGGCTTCTGACTCCTGCTTCTTGAATTCTTCCAGGTGAAGTTTCTAAATGAATAAAAATGGCAATAATGTGCTGTGTGCCTAATCAGATACTAAATTGTTTGGGACCTTTTGGTTAACAGCCAAATGCGCTAGCCCATTGCACCACAGGTGCTGCACATTAATTAATGAAATTGTTGCAGTATAAAAAGCAATTCTAAAGTTCAAACACAATATAAAAAGGAGGAAAAAAATACTTTCACACCTGGGTGGGCTTGAACCACCAACCTCTTGATTAACAGCCAAACATGCTAGGCCATTGCGCCACAGGTGCTGCACATTAACTAATGAAATTCTTGCACCAGTTGCAGTATAAAAAGCAATTCTAAATTTCAAACACAATATAAAATTTAAAAAGGAGAGATTTCGCACCTGGGTGGGCTTGAACCACCATCCTCTTGGTTAACAGCCAAACACGCTAGCCCATTGTGCCACAGGTGCTGCACATTAACTACTAAAATTGTTGCAGTATAAAAACAATTCTAAATTTCAAACACAATATAACATTTAAAAGGAGGAAAAAAGTACTTCCGCACCTGGGTGGGCTTGAACCACCAACCTCTTGGTTACAGCCAAACGCGCTAGCCCATTGCGCCACAGGTGCTGCACATTAACTACTAAAATTGTTGCAGTATAAAAAGCAATTCTAGAGTAAACTACATGCAATTTCAGAAAACTTTAAAAAGGAGAGAAAAAATACTTTCGCATCTGGGTGGGCTCGAACCACCTACCTTTTGAATACAATACCCATTGTGCCACAGGTGCTAAACATTAAACACTGAAATCATTGCAATAAAGAAAAGAATCTCAGAGTAAACTGCATGTACCACGAGGTCAATGCCACAGTATTTATACCCAATGACAAGGTCTCATAAAGCATGCTTACAGCAACCATATCACAGGATACCGTATCCCTTAAGAACTATGTAAAATTTTTACAGCTGGCAAAGCTAGCTAAGTTCTGAGGAAGTAGCAGGAAACAAATAATTCACATGTCTTGATCTATGCAACATATAAACAGTATGACTTACATTACCGTGGTGACTACTAACATGTACAAATACCACATCTCACTTTTAGCTGAAGTTCATACCTTAAGCTCTTCATTAGTAGCTTCTGATTGATGTCTTTCTTCTTCTAGTGCCTTGCTCAACGCTTCCTTTCCAGCTTCATGTTCACTCTGTGACCACACTTTACAACACAGCATGGTATTACAGTACAACTTCATACCTCTATGGCCTCCTTGAGCTTTTCTTCGTGTTTAGTTCTTTCTTCCTCTAAAGCAGCAGCTAACACTTGCTGGAAGAAAGAGACCAATGTTTATAAAACATTACAACAGTGACTTGGCCCATTTTATTGGATTACTAAGTATCAACAACAACAACACAGCATAATCTACTGCACAAACGTGACCCAACTATGTACATCTAAGTCTAATAATACAATTGCTGTGTCCAACTAACATACCTTCTGTTCTTCCTTAACAACTTCTAAGGCTGCTTCTGTTTTTTGTTGTGCCTTTTCTCTTTCCTCCTCCAAAGCTTTGAATAGTCTATCACTTTGATCCTAAATCATAAATAAATCATTTCTATACACAACAGTATTTCAACGAAAAAAAGGTTTCTTAAAACAAACCAAGACAGTGTGTTAGATATGTACATGATGCTTTACCTTTAAGAGTTGCTCACACTTTTCAGTTTCATTCTTAATAGCTTCAGTCAGTTGTCTCTCACATGACTCCCTCTCCTGACGGACTGACAACTTTGTTAGCTCCTAAACCACACAGAGAACAGTTTACTGTAACACTACAATACAAATGAACACAACAAGCATACCTTATACTCTTCCACTATTACTGCTAGTGCCTCATGTCCGGCTGAACGGATCTGCTCTACTTGTTCTGCATGAGCTTTCTACAGAAATATTACTACTGTGATAAAAAGGTTCTCGATGCCTCAGGAGGTGTATGTTCTATTAGGGTAGCACAGTATCAATCACTAGCAAGTACTGAAACTGTGACACTAGTATTGTCTTATCCCTGGTCACCCACATGTGTATTCATATGAATGACATCTGGTAGCAATGGTTTCAACCTCCATTCACACTACATCTCTACAATGTGCAAGTCATGCCAACCTGGCAGCACTGAAAAACAGGTCGATTAGCTTATGGTATATGAACACATTCAGGGCTGTCAAAACATGAATTGAAGATAATATACGTGCTAGTAATTCACTTGTTATGGATTCATAGTGAGTGTATTCTCTGTAGCTTAGAGTATTGTACAATTATAGATATGTACTGTTTTTTTTGATAGACTCTAATTTTTCACTCAGTCAATGCACTGACAATTCGTAGCCAAAAACAGAGCAGTGTACCCAACAACTAAATCACAAGCTGTAGTTCGTTTTGGCTGGCTCATCACTTTTGATACTTTCAGTTGTTTCAAGTTCAGTATTGGTTTGTTGTTAACACACACAAGTGCAAGCAAGGACTGTTAACAACAATGAGCTAATTATATATTTTATTGGAGCCAAAAAGTTGAGTATTGTCACCAGACTACCTCCATGTGACCAATCATGTGAGCGACTGTCTTGAGACTATGAGAGTAAGCTTGGGGACTATATATAATTCCCGAGGGATGGACTATGTGTGTCTGTCTGTCTCCCTGATGATGGTGTATGTGCCTAAAGTTCCTTATGGCTCAAGTCAAGCATGAACATTTGCACATCTACATACCTCCATTTCTTCATATCTCTTCTTTTGCTCCTCCAGAGCTACAGTTTCCTCCTGTAACTGTCTCTCAAGGTCCTCTCGTTGTCCAACTAACAACTCATGATCCTATGAATAAACAAACAAAGAATAAACAACAATACTCTGTATACATAGTTTGATGTATAGACTGCACTCTAAGTGAAAATTCAATTGGTAATAAAAGTGTTAAATCTATGGTACTTAACACAACAGTTGTATACTACTGCATCTACAACACAAGTACTTTTTGGATTCTCAGTTTCTCTTGTTCTGATAGTGATAGTTTTGCCTCCATCTGGGCAACCTGTTCTTGTAGCTGTGAGTTCTGATCAGACACCTACACGTGATACAAGGGTAACAGTTCAACAAATTCCAAGGAGGCACACACAAAGCAAAGCCTTTGGTCATGTCATGCCTACCCAATGAACCAGCACTGGGACAACTGAGCAGCAAAGTAAACCACAGGAGGCTGTACCATATCTCATAGGTGACTTTGAAGTCCCACCTGGACCTTTGCCACTTGTGAAATGTGAACAGTTGACATTAATACCTGTAAGTATCCACAGTTGAGTGGGCTTCTTCCCCAATTGAATCAAAACTGATTACCAGGCCAATGCTCTAGCCACTTTGCTATGCTGCCCCTCACACACACACACATACACACTACAGTACACACACACACACACACACACACACACACACACACACACACACACACACACACACACACACACACACACACACACACACACACACACAGACCTCTTTATGTTCCACTTCCAATTGTGAATGTTCACTCTTCAACTGGTTTAGTTCCTGCTGTACCTGCTGGTTGGCAGCATTAACACTAGCAGCACTGACACTAGCAGCAACTGGTACAATGGGCTAGTGAAGAACAACAACATAACCAAGTAACTCCTTAGTACTATTTAGTGAATGTATGGGAGTGTAAATATACATCAAGATTGGTAAGACTTTTATATACCACCTTTCAGTACTGCAAACACAGTGCCTTTTTTTCCAGGCTCAGTGAACACTCATCACCCCTCCCTTGCATTTCTACAAACACTGATCACTACAAGACTAGTACACTTTATCCCCATGACTTGATAGAGATCCTAACTGGAACACTTATCCTAATTGTATTATGATTGTATACAATGTCTGGCCCCTGAACCCATTAGATGTTTGCCTTCCCAAGAAAACAAACGTGTCTGGTCTATTTTGCTTTTTACTACTGGGCTATAAATTCTGTTATCAAATGTCAGATGCATACAGAACAATTCACACTAACACATCACATTCATATATACCTCATTAGACGGTAGTGATTGCTCAAAGGAAGCAAAGCTGTCCTACAATGTACAGCATTAATTAGAATAACTCACAATTATATACAGTGGAACCTGTCAGTGGTCACCATTAAATATCCTAGACAAGTGGGCTTTCTTTACAAGCAGTTACACCAATTCAGGACAGGTTCTACTGTAGCAAATAGGTATTACCTGTCGGGAGGATGTCAGCGTTGTATCACTAATTGGAGCAGAGAACAAATTCTCTTCCTTCACAACTTGTTGCTGTGGCTACCAAACAAACACACACATACATATTTACATGAACCAATCACAGAGTTAGGATAACTTCGTAGTAAGCACACAGTTACACGTGTTAATCACATACAGCAGTGGGACATTACGGAATGGACTGGAAAACCGACTGAGTTATACAAGCCAATTTACCAGTATTGGTATTGCAGCTCAAAAGAAATATTGCACAAGTCTCTGTGCATGATTACAAAGTGTGCTCGAGCTGATATTACACTTAAAGCTAGTCTACTAGTGACAGCAAAGTGTTAGTATTGTATATTATAAGTAACACAGTACAAATTCTATTTGTAGCAGAAAGCCTTGCCAGCTGACTGACTACAACAAAGAGTGCACCTTTAACCGAGCAGATAAAGTTAACTACAGGGATGAATATCAGCACAAGCACGTTTCAAGATTGTGTTCAGAAGTTTGTTTACTGTTGTTATAACATGTGATATTGCTTTGAACCAGCCAATTATGGCAAATATTCCAGTCCATACAGTGCTTTACTCATATCCTACAGTAGTGTTTGCTTCCAATTAAAAACTTCAATAAATTGTTACTAAAAAGTCCTTTTTGATTGATGTGGAAGTTGTAATAAATGTATATAGACTATATACTTATACGCAAAAAAAATCACTGGAAAATAAAGGAATCCACCAGAAGCCACTTAACTCACTAAGCACATATCCATGTAGTACATAACTTAGATGCAAAGTATTCACAAAACTATTTTAACAAATAAACACACAATGTCTACAAGTATGTAACAAACATTAACCTCTTTATTGACCACTTCAGTGCTAGCCTCAAATGCATTCTGAACTGCTGTCGGCTGTAAATTAACAAACTGTAATAACCACATGTACTACTAGCTAGGCTCTACTACTAGCACAGATTGTAACACAATAATTAGAAAGTTGCAAACAGCAAGTTGATCTTACTGATATGTAAATAGCCTCCTGTTTGTCAGCCATCTGTGTGTGTGTGCGCACGCGCGCTTGTGTACGCGAGTGCCAAATACTAAATTTACCTGGTTACTAGCTGGAGGTGGAGACTCTTCAAATTTGGCAAAAATGTCATCATCAGCATTTTGGTCTGCTGTCGTTTGTTGCTCCCTTGGGGCAGGAGGTGTGGCCACAGCAACTGGCTGTGCTATCGGCTGAGTGGATGGCTGTTGGCCTGTCTGAGGTTGCTATATGTGTGTGGAAACCATTTATAATATTAATACCTCTAAAGGACATACTGACTTAGACGAACATAAATTACAGCCAACAGAACTATAGGTCTATTATGCCACAGCACACAAATGGTAGTATTAAACTTGTACAGTACAGTACATACCTGTACAGCAGCATTGGGTGGCTGGGTAGCGGCTGGTTGTTGTTGTTGCTGCTGCTGTTGTTGTTGAAGTTGTGCTGTCATCTGTTGGATGGCTTGTTGCAATTGCTGGTACTGTTGTACGCCAAGTTTCAGTTTACTCTGCAACTGAGCAATGTTCTGTTCCTGATTGGGATGTTTCTGCAACTCCTTCAAGTGCTGATTACCCATCAGTAGCTGTTGATGAAGCTGCTGTAATCGCTGCTTGCTTTGCTGAAGCTGGATCGCCATGTTAGTGTTGATACTACCGGATGCTGGTGTAGTTTGTGGTACAGGTGTAGTCTGTGGTACAGGTGTAGTCTGTGGTACAGGTGTAGTCTGTGGTACAGCTGTAGGTTTAGTTTTAACAGAAGTACGCCGAGAACCTAAAAGAGTATACGTGCATATAGGCATGCAATGTATATTATGTACGTACATACGTACGTACATATATACATTTATACATGCATAAACACACAAATTAAAATCACATCCTAAGCCCACTTAAATGTAACTAAAGCAAAAAAAAAAATCATTATTCAATGCACCAACAAACATTTTCACAATTTTAGCAAAATTTTAAACTCTTAATTTCACTACACACACACACACACACACGCATACATGCAAACAGGACAGCACACCACATACAGTACACATGTGCCATACCCACACATACAGTATGGCTTTTTTAAAGTCAAAAATGGTCGCCATAATACCAGTATGGCATCCCTTCAATGACTAATCTACTATATACCTCCTTCATCCTGCAATTAGAAGCCATTGTGGTCTAAGCAAACACACTTCAATCAAATGATCATACAAGAAATCATAATTTGACATAAACTGTACATAGTTTGACATAAACCAAATACACATACACTACAGATAAGGCATAACCATTGTAGAACAATCTCCTAGCTACTATATATATAGAAAAGCACTTATAATAAATACACAAAATTTTAATATAATTCTCCATGTATATACACTGTAGGGCCATGCACGGCACTAAGATTTAAATATAGTAGTTCCTTTTTGAAGGATAACACCCAACAAAAAAGCGAAACACTAATGTACACGTCACATATACCCTACCACTGGTTGGCGGGGGTGCTACAGTACCCCATGGAGCTGGTGCTTGTACCGGGGTGGAAGGCTGTGACTGTTGTTGTTGTTGCTGCTGCTGCTGCTGTTGTTGTACCTGCTGTTTAGCTTGAGCTGGAGCTGGGGCTGGCGATGCTGTCTATATTGTAGATTTACAATAGTAGTAACACAGTGTACATTCAAAAATGACTATGCATCCATTTAATAACTGAAATTAATAGTACCAGGTGAGTGAAAAAATACAGGATGCATTTACTCCAGTAAAGCTGTTCTTCCATGCAAGAGCATATTATAAAACCACGTACAAATATAACAAGCACACAAAGTACAGAAACAGTAAGTACAACACAAGCACAGTTACAGAGATACAGTACTGTACACACCACAAACGTTCCATACAAAATATTATACGTCATTACAGAGGCATATTGATCTGTGCAAATTTATTACTTTGCGCGTAGTTTGGGGTTCAGTGTAGGCACACAACTCACCTCAAAATCGCCAAAGTTGGCCCATTCTTCACCCTACACAGGAAAACAAGGTGGTAATGACACTTCCTTCAATGCGAAAAAAGTTCAGATGTGTGCCGTGTTGTGCACCTAAACACTTTCTGCTCGCGTTAAAGATTATTATAGGGATGATTACTCTACCTTTCCGGATCTTGTGTTATCAAAACTGGCCCATTCGGACATCTTTCTTTTCCCTACATGCGAACAGTTTTATAGGCGCTTATATTAGAGGTCACGTGATCATTACTTTTTGTCGTAAAACTGGTCACGTGGTATGGAATGGCACTAGTCGCAGGCAAGTACATTCTCACTACAGCCGTTGGTGCTTTAACCGCTGCCGTCCTGGCGGCTAATATGCGATGGTTCTCGGGAAGCAATCCTAAGCATGACTTTGAGTTGTTGAGAAAGGCGAAATTGGTCCGTCTGGACGGAAGCAATGAACAAATCAGCGGGCAAGACTTGTGGAGGGACAATGGAGCTGTGATAATGGTTATCAGAAGACCTGGATGATCCCTATGTCGCCAGGTGAATCTCGCAATTGCACACACCATTCACAGATCCAAATAATAAGAAATACCTGAAGTTATGCACCTATCAATGTAAACCTCACTACCACAGGTACGGGCTGAGGTGGGGATTTGCATCCCTGACAATTACAATTCCCCACCTACTGGGGAAGTACTAGCAATATGAACCCCCACATACCCCGACAAATCTCCCAGTAGTGAAACCCGGGTTAGTTAGTCTCACGTTGCCAGACCCTTTCCACGCAGCCGCTTATCGATTGGAGATTATAAACGGTGCGCTACAAGGGTCCGGAGTAGTTCGTGATTTAAAAAAATATTAAGGTAAGTAAGGGGGTTTCCGGACAGCTGCGTATTCCAGACACTTCATTTATAATCCGCTACTGAAGGATGGAATGGAAACCAATCAGGCTATGGTTTGAGTACCTAAGTACCCCACTTGTGTGCTATAAAATACCAAAGTTTTATCTCGATAGCTTCAAGGATTACTGAGATTCGTCATGATTTGCTTGCGCATGTAGAATATTTTTGTGTAAAAAACTTTCTATACGCGTGTTAACAGTAGATTGAGGGCATCTTTCGTAATTCTAAATGACCATATGCACCACAAATTGTCAATCACACTATACAGTGAACGGATATACAGTTTAGAGATAGTACAACTGGGTTCCAAGCCCATTACCTGCGTCGTGTCAACTTGAATGCACAATCAACACAACCAGCAGCCCGGAGAAGCCCGCAGCAAGGATCCGCTGGGCCACATTGCTAAAGTATGCTGTTTGTGTGTTAAGGTAAGGGCTGGTACAGATTTCCAGACAGTAGATCAAACGTCTCATCTTCGAAAGCGTTGTAAGACAACTGCAAGCATAACGCAATTCTGCTGCTAAAAAAAATCGCTGCCATAACCAAAGTAACCAGCCAAACAAAACGCTATCAGTCTCTGCTGGGCCACGGCACTCAGTGGAGTGTAGCAATTCCCATAGCAATGCCAGGTACACCTACTTTTACTGGTGTCCGGAAACCCCAGCCACATAAATTTTTAGCGTTTTCTCAAATTGCAAGTTTAGGCCGTTCTTTCTCCTAGCACCCTATACTTTGCCACTCACAATTTATACCACTGATAGCCTAGTTCATTGGCTACAATTCGGCACCAAGCATGTTAGAATCTGTTCTTCTCTCAAGGAGAAATAAACAATTTTCTAACACATGTAAAAACTTTGTCCGGAAACGCCCGCCCCTACCTTACTCTCACCAGTGGTTGGTGAGTGTTAATTGGCTCACACGATCCTTTAATCGCCAAAATAGTGTAATTACTGAAGAAGACCTCTGGGAAAGACAACTACCAACCCATGTGGGTTTTGCCTTCTCCCTACCATTGAATCTTCAACAAGTACGGTTGAATATAGACAAACATGCTCGGTTCATCTTGCTTTACAGGGAAAGTAGACGGAAGATATTGAATGGATTTGCTAATCAGAATAGGCTAAAGGTTCGAGGGAAGATCCGTTGCATTTTGTCCCTTTGTATCTTTGTATCTTAGGTGTTACTCAGTCAACCAATCGTCACCAATAACCTGTTGAAAATTTTTACGTTCACGAACTACTCCAGACCCTTGTAGCGCGCCACTTATAATCTCCAATCGATAAGCGGCTGCGCAGAAAGGGTCTGGCCACGCGAGACTAGGGGTTAGTGGGGCTATGCACAGTCGCATCACTAGTATATGAGTAGCTATTCCGGTTGCAAGTTACTTCGAGCAGGTTTTAGTGATACAGATAGAAGTCAGCATCCATGAAATGCTGCATTGGTGTGCTTCTTAGACAATGACAAATCTCACCACCTCAGGGAAACTTAGTGGTCCATTCCCCCTACCAACCCCACCCTCAGCCCGTACCTGTGGTAGTCGGGCATTACTTTGATAGGTACATTTTATGAGCCTTTGTAACAGTGGCTAGAATCATCTGCAATCAAATCAAGCCTTTGTTGATGCTCGGATATACACCTTGTTGTTGACTAGAAGAAATTTGTTTTGCAGCATAAAGAATGTACCAACTACGCAATGTAATTTTGAAGAACGATTCTCATGTCACAACTCTTCAATGCTGATTACCAGTTTTTCATCTTGGCATTGCTGTACAGTAGTGACAAATCAGGACACGTTAGAGTTTGTAGTCGTAATATGCCATAATTGCTGTGGTGTAGCTCATCTATATTGTGTACAAGTTAGTGCTAAAACGAATTAGCAATTTTTATTATTCGAATAGTTGTGAACAAAACAACCGAATATTCCATTATTCTTTAAGCATGCATTTCTGTTGAATAAGTACTAAAAACCTTTGCTAGGAAGCAAGGTAAAGCTTGAGAGCTAATTCTATCCCTTCTAAATAGAACTTTACAGCATAAATATACCACTTTGTTTATAATCTTAAGTTTCAAGGTTGGCTTTATCCATCTAATCACAGTGTACAAAATGCTAACGAATATTTGAATGGTGTGTTAACAAATCGAATAGTGTCATGGCCGACCGAATAGTCAAATAACTGAATAATCGTTTTAGCACTAGTATAAGTTGCAACATATTAAATTTCTCACACCTGCTCTTGTCACCGTTTTCCTTGCTACATCTATGATGTGTCTTTGGCACCTACCAACTTTTTAATAAAGTATTGTTGGATACATCCATTGCATATTTTGTTTTTTTTCAATGTGTTGCATTCCAAGATTTCTCGTTATGTATTGATTTAGCATTACATACTATGCATAATACTGTATTAAAGCCAGTCATGAGTGAGCTTAATAATAATTATTTGCTGGGTACTTTATGCCAAAATAAAGAATACTTATCCTGGTGTACTTGAGGTTACGGGATACTGTAAACCCCACATGTACACTATTAATCATTTTTCATGATTAGGGGTTTGATTTTTCTTAATGCATTGTTATCAAATATTTATGTATTAACTTCTCATGAATCGAATGGAATTCAAATGTTGCTATGGAAACATGAGTTGTCCCCATGCCAATTAGTGAAAACTGTGAACCAAAAATCAGACCAATGAAGAACTATGAGAACTTACTAACAATTCTAAGGTTTGGAGAACATCACTTGTGAGGGACTGACAAGGGGATTTGTGAATAGTGTGTATAGTTGCTGAAATATGGCTACAAATGGCCTAAAGCAAGACACTGTGGTCACAAAATTAATTTTTATATTCATATCACAAACACTATATAGAAACATTATTTCTATCAAATGGCTCCGTCAAGCCCTAGACAAGGAGCCAAACTAGTAATCTGTTTACACAAAATGTTAACAACTTGTTCAACAGTCCTGATTTTTGGTTCAGGACCATTAGTCAGCAAAACTATGCATGTGCTTACAGTTGTACCAGTTGCTAAGTGTGTTGTATCTATGTTATCTTGTACTGTTACGTGTGTTTTCTTGTAACTGTCCAGTCAGCACACTATTATTCTCCCAACAATTTAAGCCTGTTACCAGCTGATACACAACACAACAACACCAAGCCCACCTGAATTGGACTTTATCCACAATGATGTCACAGAGCACAAGATGGCCGCATTATTTGGGGGACTAATGTACAGGCGCCTATGGAGAAATTGTTTTGATCTATCATATTTCACTCATGAAGCAAAATACCGACCAGTAGCCAACGGGTATGGATATAAAGTAACAGAAGTCATTGCAAACAAGTGTCATCGAAAATCTTCCAGCGTGGGATACAAATCATTCATTGTGTTATCTTGTAACCATACCTGTTGCTTAGAGGTCAATATCTCCTTCCTTGGCTGAAATATGATTGATCAAAACAATTTCTCCATAGGCACCTGTTCATTAGTACCCCAAATAACACAGCCATCTTGTGCTCATGACGTCATTGTGGATAAAGTCCATAGAGGCTGTGTTATACACGTCATGTTTCATTGCTGCAAGTAACTCAAAGTGAGAATTCCAGACTGTTGTATGTAAGTAGCACGCCCACCACCATCTTGCTTAATTTCATCCTCCGCCTAGGATAAATGCCTGAGCCTGAATAGATGCTGGACTTAAAACATTGTGTCCACAATCACTTATTGGAAGAACACACCTGAGCTTCTATATGGATAGTTTAAACTATGTAACTATGTATATAATCAAGGGACAATGGTGTTTGAGGTTTGCATTTGTAAACAAAATTTTAGGATTGAGTATATAATGTATTAAGCCTGAGGGGACTTTAGTATCATGAATTGGGTCTTTTCGAGGAGGCAATTTTGGTAGATTGACAATTATCCACAAAAAAAATCCCCTCAAAACTTGTAGCTCAATCAAAATGATTTTGTTTGAGTACTGTAATTGCATAAAAGATACTGAAGAAGCAAAAATTTTCCACCTCGAAATTTTGGGTGGTGACAATCTGCAAAAAACATTTCCCCCTTGAAAAAAATCCCAATAATTTGCCCTTGACCACAACTCAGTTAACCTTGCCTCTCAAAACTTATGTGACTAAGTGATCAGTGTTGTTTATCATGTAGGAGGCCGCTGGGCTTTCTGGTTTAAAGTCAGAATTGGATAAATATGGAGTCTCCTTATATGGCATTGTACATGAAAAGATTGGAGTAAAGAAGTTTCAACCATATTTAAATGGCGAAATTTTCTTAGATGAAAAGGTACGTAAACCGGGAAAATACTGAATGTAACTATGGTGAGCATTACTGCTAATACATTATTATAGAAAGTGTTCTATGGTACTGAGCAGAGATGGATGGGGTTGCTTGGTAAGTTAGTTTGCAATGCTGTGATTGTAAGGTTACTGCTACTTGTGTTGTGCAATCATGTTGCTTGGTAACAGCAGCCAGCTACACAACTTGTTAGACAGGTTATCCCCACATATGAATTATAAGGTCTTTTTCTGATACACTAAGAATATCTACGTACCTAAAGTGTCACAACTATGTTGCTACTGGGACACTTACATATATGGTAAAGACAGAAAGTATTGATTTGTATATATAGCAATATTGGGAAAGTTTCTTTTTCCTGTTTCAGCTTTCAATTCCCCAGAATTACACAAAGAAATGAATTCATTAACAGCCATACAATAAAAGATAGGGAAAAATATTGATAATTCCTCTTACTCGCAGGGATCTTCTTGCCTGCAGGATTTGTGCTAAATATGTCTTCAAGAATTTCAAATGGCATCATGAAAGCCGAAACGACAATCACAGCAGCTCAAGCAATAGCCAAGGTTACCACAAGTACATGTACAAAATGTAGTATAGCTATTTGGGATGCATACAGTAAGTAGGAGACTAACTTGGTAGGAGAACACCTTGTAGGTGCCTGTGCCTAGTATCACGTGGTCAGACTCTACTCTCCCAACAGTACTTATCAATTAGAGATTATAAGTGTCATATGGACAGTAGAATCTGGCCACATGACACTAACCTGTGCTGGGCCTACGTATGAAAAATCTGGAAGGTACAAAGAAACTGCATCTGTGGGACCATGTTTGGTAGCTACTATATATATCTTCCAATGTTGGCTAGATGATATAAGCTTCGTAGGTTCCCTTGGATTTCTCTGTATTTTCGATCTCTTTAGCTAGCCAGATATTTAATGCATTTAAATTTCAATGAAAATTTTCCTACTGCCAAATTTAGTTTCCTGTCCAATTTTCTGCTTATACAGTACAGAGTTAAAACTTTGTACAAATCAAAATGAAGCGAATTTATATGCACAAGAAGATGACAATAACAGCAAAGCATTTGCAAATGTCTGATTGTTCTATTAGCTGCGTTTTCTATCAGCATTTAAAACCAAGTGTTCTGTTAGCTAAAATACTAAAAAGTCACTGATAAAGAGTTTGATACTGAATACGTATATGTGACCATCTCAGCAAAAACCACACAAGCATGTGTATTGAGAAAAACAAAATTTAAAAATAATTCATAAAATTACGCATGCTACAAGAAAAATATGCAAGTATTTATTGGGTCAGTACTCAAAGAAGGAAGACTCAAATCAATTACCATCTTATTCATCTGATCATGGAGAGTTCAAAAATGTTTTTTCGGTCCTGTACCTCCAATGGTATGCGTGAAATGTGTGTTTGTTTACAACGCGGTAAATGTAAACAAGATCATCATTTCTTCTACCAAACCGCCTTCATATTCATATGTGCAAGTGACTACAGGGCTAACACTATACCTTGGTTGATTTACTAATCCATGGTGAACATTGTAAGCCAAATTGCAATGTTGTGGACAAATCCAAACGGATGTTATGGCTGCAAATATAAGCGCCTGTAGTTTATTTTCAGTACAGTTGCTATACAAATTGATTATCTCACTCTTCCTACTGTCTAGCACCATAATTCCAAAATTATTCATCCCAAAAGGCTAAAACTTTGGTGATACATTCCTTGGACACTGCAGATAATGCTGAGAAAATTTAAATTCCGAAATTGTGTGAACTTTGCTGAGACAGTCACAAATATATCTAACGTGCATTTCTTTTAAAGCCCATCTCTAATACCTAATTGGGGAAAAATAAGATGGACAAGACGTTAGGATATTTAGCCCTTAAATATTTCCAAGTCTAATTGTTATTCTTTATAAGGATGGCTTTTTACAACTGTCCTTTAAACTCCTGTTCTTATTAGGGATTATCCCAAATAAGGATAGGAGTTTAAAGGACAGTTGTAAAAGGACTACCTTCAGCAAAACTACCACACATGATGAAATTCATTACATTTTTTAACCCAACATAGTAGTACATTATGGACATGTGATAGAAGGAAACAAACTGTTGTGCTAATAAAGATAATTAGATAATGAGTTCCCTGACACTTTGCCATATTCATTGCACACATGATGAGCTTGTTTTTCTATCCTTTTATCAAGTAAGGTAAAATGAAAGTAATTGTTATGCATTGTCTGATAAAGGAACTCAGCATTTTGGACACCTGAAATAATAACCTGGTAAACTCTTTTAGGAATGAATTAAATGAAGCATACATGGTATGCATTATGTGTTCTGAGAATGTTAATGCTATACAGTATGTATGTGTCTGTTGTACAGTTGCTATGCCACCAGCATGATTTGGATAGCTATAATTATCATACAGTATGGTGTTATTGTATATTAGGGATCATGGAGGTTTGGGCTTTTTTCCTAACATTATCACCCAAAAAAAAAACCCAAAAAAAAAAACCTGCATCTTGCCAGTATTGGTTAGGCATAGCCAAGCCCATAGTGTCTTCAGAGCAACCCTAAACCCTTCCAACAAATTCTATTATACTTTCAGCCAAGCATAACTCAACAATGGATAAGGCTACAAGCTTGATTTCTTCACATTGCTTCATCCCAAGATGTGCCTTTTGCCAACTGCAGTACGTACAATAAATGTATCATGGACTTCCCTTTGTCCTCCTTTGTGTCCCAGTTCTTTTTGCTGACATTGCAAAGTGTTAATTTGTGATACGGCTTTTCTGTACTAGCTATCATGCATTTTCTGTAGCGACTGGATTGATTGCAAAGACACTTCTCGTGTATCTGGAGGTACAGGCTAGGGCTGAAACAAATACTAATACTCGACGAGTACTCATTAAGGATTTGGTACTCGGATAGTAAAATTGGTACTCGAGTACTCATTAAGATCACATGACCCAGCTCACATGATGTATTTGTCATCAGGGAGTGACACAAAGAAGGCTATAGAGTTTGATTGGCATAAGTTTTTTTGTCAAGGACACTAACATCAATACTTTAATACAGTGTGTGTATCATTGTTGTTACTTGAAAAGCTGTAAACTGTTTAAGGTTGGTACAAAACATGTCAAATGGGTATGACTACATGCAACTAGTATTCCTGAGTACTCCAATCATTAACTCTAGAGAGTAGCGTAAGTCGTCTATTATTGGCAGGTGCCAATTATCAGCACTTGTAAACTATAGAGGATACAGGGTATATGGAGGCTACCAAGTTCTACAATGGGCTGTTATATCCTCTAAAACATTTCTTAGAATCGTTTTAATTCAGTGATTATTGTTGTTAAAGCGCTATACAAACCATTCATGGAATTGCATACAAATAATTTTGTATTGGAAACCAGTATGCTTTTACGTCTAACCTGAATATCTCTTGAATGGCTGGCCTCATCTTCGTAAAACTTCTGTGGAGTTATCCAAGGACTACACCTCTCATAAAGTTTCACAAAGAACCAATGAGCCATCATGGAGTTACACACAAATGTGCCGATAATTGGTCAATGACGGAAGTACAGTTGCCGATAATAGGTACCCCATGCCAATAATTGGCACACGATAGGTATTACGATTTTCCTCATAACAAGATGTTCACTCACGTGAGATAATTAAAATTTGGTATGCTAATAGATGAAGGACTGTTCTGTTAAATGGTTCAAACCGGAAGTTCATACGCCAATGAATTAAGGAATTTAAATTGTGTGACTAAATGGTGCCAATAATTGGCGACTTACGCTACTCGGATACTAAAAGGCTATGCCTAGTACAAACAGTCTGTCTTATTATACTACATTTTTCTTTGATCCCTAACCCAACTTTAAAATTTCAAATTTTACTCCTTTTTTTGAATGAGGGGTAACTGAATCACCTTATAATTATATCGATACCCATGTGTTCAATTACAATTTTGTAAAGCTATTAAGGGGTGGTCCACAATTTTCAGCTGTTTTGCGAGCATACCCATACACTAGGGGGTAAATCGCATGTACACTTTTTTTAAATGCCAATCACGTGAGTTGGAAAGAAATCTGAATTTTAGTCTGCTACTGCTACATGATTAATGCAATCCAGTGTCCATTTAAACGGAGCTGATGCTGTTAATGCATGGGCCCAAGCCAACATGATTAGAAATGGCCCGGTATGCTTTGATCGGCGAACTCTGGAAAACGATGTAGGGCTACCAATGAAATGAGGCTTTATTAGCTAAAGGAAAGACAAAGATAAGCCAATTGAATCATGTTTCAAACTACAGGTTAGATAGTTATCAAAGTGATAACACATACTACAGGCTTCATATACTTTTATTACTTACATTAGTCTTAGCCTAGCGATAAACAATTACAACTGAATAGTAGACAGTGATTGTTGCTCTTGTTTTCTACCTGCAGAAGGTATTGTTGTGGGTTTAGGAATGCTATTGAGTATGGGATGTGAGTACTAATTTGTTGACACTACATAGTTGTGGGTTGACCGTAGAAAAAACCTGTCTCTGCAGAGGTACCCAAATCTCCTGACTCCAGTCCACCTCAGACTATGGTGAATACCCAACAAACTAGTACTGCTGTTGCTACTGCCAGTAGTGGGTTGTATGAACACATTGATGAAGAAGGCCAAGAACGAGTTGTTTCCGTGATGTGTATATGCACATTTGAATGTGCATCAGGTTAATGGTAATGCCTGGTGTATGTAGGAACGTTTCCTTCAGGGTATCAGCTTCAAAAGCATCATTAAGCCCTAAGATGCCTAAACAACAAAACAAACACCATAACATGATACTTAAAATGTATCCATGTATCTGTTCTGCTATACAATTCACCATACAGTATGTGTCAATATTTATGCAATGCACTTTGGGCCGGGGGGAAGGGATTAGAAAAAAGAGTACTCTTTGTACACTCGCAAAAAAGTTGAAAATTGTGGACCACCCCTAAATTAAATTATTACAGGATTGCTGAAATTCAGTGTATTGATGTCTTATATTCGAGCAACTTATTATGAAGGATTCAGTGGGGACCTGCGAGGTGAAGGACGATTACTAGGTAAGTAGCTGAATTGTGTGAAAAGGATAATGTTTGTTACCTTTTTCTTGCCTTTAGGTGGCACCATTGTGATAGGCCCTGGGGACCAGGGTATTTTGTTTGAATACCACTCGATGGAATTTGGAGATCATGCAGATCGTAATGACATTTTAGAAGCTGTTAAGAAGATCAGCAAATAAGCAAAAAAAAAAAAGCAGTTCTATATTTATACATACACTTTAATGACGATGTTAAAGTAAAC
This sequence comes from Dysidea avara, assembly GCF_963678975.1. Classification (NCBI taxonomy): domain Eukaryota; kingdom Metazoa; phylum Porifera; class Demospongiae; order Dictyoceratida; family Dysideidae; genus Dysidea; species Dysidea avara. Next base: position 13,864,257 of record NC_089283.1, on the reverse strand, counting down.
TGTTACAGTCCTTGACATCTGATCACATGTGTAGCATAAATAACACAAAACTAAACTTCGTGGAACAGCTGCTCGGGTTACACATTGTCAGTGTATTGTATGACTGATTAAGTTACAGTATGCTACAATGAGTAGTTACTTATTATTGTTATGTATTGTACAGTTTTTTTGCAACCTTCTGAAGTCTTACAGTGGTGACAAGTCGTTGAACTTCATGGGATCCCAGACCATACCACATCTAGAGACTGTTACAATAATGTTTCAACATTGACACAGTAATTCTGTATAAACCATGCCAATGTTGTATAGTGAAAGGGTGAAAGGTTTGCAGTGTAAATCAAGATTCCCCAGATAACTATATAGGAATCAATATTATGACTGCCTACTCCAATGTGTTAAGGAGTGAAATTGTGTTGCTTGGGTATAGCAAAGAAAAGTGCCAAAACAAAACTTATATGTTTTCTAAAGGTGTAACCATGTGTAGTAGCTATGGTTGTGTCAAATGCCCACATATAATGCATATATAATATTACCAGTAATTGTCGAGCTAAAAGTCTTGTACCTACCTGTACTATGATTCTTGGAGACTTGCATGTATGGGCTAATACACTATTGTATTTTGGTGTTGCAGATATAGAAAGGTATGACAGACATTTGCACAAAGCACGGTGATGATAAATATACAGCTAGTGAGTGAAAAGCTTAGAGGTAGCCATGAGCATGTTTATAGAGAAGCAGAGCAAAACAGATCAATTATTGGCATGCATCAAAATGATCAAATCCTCTATATACCCACTCCAGTCACATGGTATGATGTGTTAAGTATAGAGTTCCTAACTTGGTTTGTGTTTGTGGAGGAAGTGGTCCCATGTACATGTAAAGTAATGGAATTTCTTTTGATAGAATATCATGCCATGTAGTAAGCAAAGTGTATACAACCAGCTAATTCCTTTTATAGTAGCTACCATACCATTGCAGGAAACAAGTTGTCATTCTAAACTAATGTTGCTACTTTTCCAAGTAAGAAGTGTGCAAGTAACAATGACAGTCTGTCTATAGCTAGCAACATGTGGAATAAGTTTAGTGCAGGGTAAAGGAATTTATTCAAGGTTTGGAATTGACTTGTATGCTTTTAACATAAGCCATGTAACAAGTCATACCCCACTGCTGTTAGCAATATCCCATGTGTAGTAACTATGGTTGTGTCAAGTGTCTGTATATAATGCATATATAATATTGCCTAGCTAATTAATTAAGTGTGCACCATAATAATATGCTTAGAGTGCAGTTATTGTGAAAACACTTTCCTTTGACCTTTTCCAGCTACTTTTAATTTTCCAATTCTTCCACTCCCTCCATGTTACTGTCATCTATTAGCTCTTATATAGGTTTGTAGTCAACAGTATTTTTAGAATTGTGTGCCCACACTCTCTAGATCTGTACCTCATGTTTGTATAAGTTTCTATGTCGTAAAGCATCTGTTGTAAAGTTATTATTTGTTTTGTACTGATATACTTGTACTGTTTGATAGCAACTTCATTGTTGCAATTATGCTTTGTTTTTGTATCTTATGCTATTCTAGGCGATATACTCCTATAGATGTTTGCCTTTCATTTACTCACTTACTCTTTGTGGTTAAAAAAAGTAAAATAAAGTCTACCTGTATAGGTCTACATGCTTAATATAAGTCTACTTTGTATATCCGGTCGCACATACACTGTTTGTTAGTGTAGGTTGTATCTTGTGTCTAATTTATATAATCTATGGTTACTGTAAACCCTTGATGTATTTAATAGTTGGTGCTAGCAGCTATAGCAACCTATGCAAATCTGTTGGGGCCTGGTGGAGCTTAACAACAAAGATGGTAGTTACAACCACGCAGTTGCGCTGACTACAATACACATCCCGGAAATGCTTGTGATATGACGTCATCCTGTCACGTGATTAACGAAGTATAAATCAAGAGGCTGGCTGTAGCGAGGGCTGTAGTACTTATTGTCGAGTCTGAGCTGCCATGGAGTGGAGAACGCTGCTGCTAATTGCAGCTTTCTGTGGAGCTTTATTTCAAATTTCCTCAACACAGACTCGGTTTGAACAGGATTCGATTCCCGATTTCAGGCAAGGCACACAATACCCAGATCGAGATGAAGACGAGCAGTGCACGCCAATCAAGCTCCGTCTATCAAGAAACTCGCAAAGATTCACAGCCACTCTAGTTAGAAACACAAACACAAGAATCACTTACATGAACGAAGATGCTCGTTTTATGACCTCCAGGCTAAAAGCTCGCCTGGACATTCTTGCAGACTGGTATTTTGACACCTACAGGGCGAGATTAACTGTAATTCTTGCGTATGCTGAGTCCACTACAGTCACTGACAGGACGGATTCTTTACACTATGAAGGTATGTCTCCTGGGCGGGCTAGCTACCTGGTAACTGATGTATTACATAGCTAGCTATTAGCTAACTAACTCCATTGATAGTAAATGGTAACATGATAACTTGTTTTTGTCTGCCTTGCATTTTGCTTAGTTAAATTCATAACATAGATTAGTAGTGACATACTTACCCTTACAAGTAGGGTGATGTGTGGTTGACCACCAGTTATGCTAACTTGCCTTATACATGAGACGCCATTGAAACTATTGGGAATATGGGAGGTGACCATGTGGGAGTCATATTCTGTATAGCTGCATGCTCTTAGTAATGCTGTGTCTCTTGTCTGCACCTATACAGGTCGTACAGCTAGAATCAGTGGTACCAGGAGAAGTCATCTATCAGCAATTTTACGTCAAGCTGTTCTGTATGGGTTTGATTGGGTTATCTATGCTGACAGAAATTACTGCAGAGTCAGCGTCATCCCTGATGGTAAGCTTGTAAATTTAAAAAAATGTATATATAAAAAACAATGGTAGAAGTGTCATATGTACTAATATGAATGTTGTTTTCCATGCAGTTTGCCAAACAAATTTGGATTTGTTATTTCTATTGGATCAATCTGGTAGTGTTGGGAGATCAAATCATGCTCTGGCCTTACAGTTCATGCAGTCAGTGGTGAACTTCTTTGAGGTTGGAGTGGATGCAACTCATGTTGCATTGTTCACATTTTCATCTGGAGCAAGAGTAGATTTTCTTTTTGATGACTATTTAACCACTTCAGAAGTAGTATCCCGCATTGGTGCTACACGTTACCCAGGTGGCTGGACACACACAGCTCTGGCATTAATCCTAGCACAAAGAGCTTTTAACCGTCCTGATTTAAGTGCTGCACGTCCAGTGACTGCAGGGATTCCTCGTGTAGTTGTCTTGATTACTGATGGCCGTTCAAATCACTATTCGATTGATGCACCAGCTAGAAACCTTTTGGCCAGTGGTGCTACTGTGTATACTATTGGAGTAGGAAATGTCTACGCTCCTGAATTACGGCAGATTGCATCAGATCCAGATGAGGATCATTCTTTCCTGTTACGTTCATTCACTGATGCTGCTGCGTTTGTGCAACTGTTGAGTGGATCAACTTGTGATAGTAAGTTGATTATATACTAGTATAATTATTTAAAATTTATAAGGATCTGAACAAGCTAATGAAAAACATACTGTGTAATACTAAAGTTATCCTCTAGGACACTGCCAACCTACTCTGATAAAAAAAAGTTTTACAAAATAAAAGTTATTGTATATTGTACATTAATTATTGTAGTTTAGCACCAAAATCTGGCAGTTGTCCCTCCCCCCAGTATAATTTAACTTAACATCATAATCATAGATTTAATCTGTGTTCCTCCTCCAAGACTCAACTCTAGAATTCACACTTTTTTTCCCCGTACATCAATATGATGATATACATGTGTTTTGTGTTCCCCCTTCAGCACCTGCTGTAATTCCTCCTGGAGAAACACCCGAAACAGAGGTTGAAGAAGATGACTTTAAATATTTCCAAGTTGAGTGTGGCAGATTTACAGACTCTGTCATAATAGAACAGATCGACATTGTGGGACACTGTGCAGTGTATGTGTCTATTACGGTGGTTAACCCAGGTCCAATCAACCCTACAGCAGTGACATTACGTAATGAAAATGCCAATGTTAACCGACGAAGGATCATCGTGAGAGTACAATCAAAGAGGGTAAGTTAAAGAAATGATAAGTTTTATATATCCCAACATGGGGTTACATAACGGATCATTATTATCATGTGATTTAATACATCTTTTATTCCAATGATTATAGCAAATACACAGGATAGGAAGATATCATAAGCAATAAAGAAGGGTTGAATTTTGCACAATAGTTGCATTAAATTTGGTATACGGCTCAACTATGCTTCATCTTGTTTCTGGAAATCACATTTCATACATAGCTATATACGTATATTTTAAGTTTCACCCTCAAAATAAGTCTTATTGGTACGTACATATACTGAATACTGTTTTCCTTAGATTGTCTATGTCAGTATCAGAGGAATAACAAGGTTTCTCAACCGATTCCAAATGGTTGTGTGGAGCATGCTGTTTGCTGAGGATGAATACATGGTCAATGTTGGCAATGGTGATCCTGCTAACACAAGAGTAATAGATCTTGATATTATGGATGCAAACGATAATCTGTAAGTCAAATTTATGTTATACGTCAATATTGTCTGGAGTTGTAATTACTGAATTACTTAAGTGCATAAACAGTGTACTTCATGACCTCATTATGATAAGGTCATCTCATTATTGGAGCCATACTTATGGAAATGTACTTTGTGAATTACAACACCTTTGCTATGTATGCTTGAAGCCAACTTGACAAGGTCACGTGGCACAGATTTATTTAAAAGGTAGCCACTAAGTGAGGCAGTTTCAAACTCATATTCCACTTTTAATAGTATATCCTGAATAAATTTGTAGCAGCTTTAAAAGCCAAGAAGTTACATGTTAAAAATGCTATATGGACTACTGTATACTGTTTGACCTACCAACTAACCAACTGTACTGTAGATTTCTCACAATTTACAAGTTTGCAGAAATTAAAACATTGAATTCAAGAGCATTGCTATATACCAGCAAAATAATGACAGTGTCTATATGTACATAGTGCATCCATAAATCGTATTTAAATCCAAGCTTTTAGAAAGTCACTTTAATTATGTCAGAAATCTAATTTAACCTGTTACAGAGTATGTGCTCCACCAATTCATGTTCTATGAATTTCCATAACAGTAACTTGATACTGTACAGTAACTAAATAGTACAATCGTAGTGAACTAAGTGGCTGAAGTTTCATTGAAGTACCTTTGAAAAAGAGAAAATATAAAAGATTCTATATCAAGGAAGTACTTTGTGTACAAGTGTAAATTTAAATTGAAGTATCATAGCTATAAAAGTGCTGAAACAATAGAGGTACCTGAAGCCATAATAAACTCTACAATTTTGTACAGCCATGCATGACTAGGAGGGGATAGGATAGGATAGGCTATTCCCCGGCAGTTGGAGTGGGGCCATAGGGCTGCTCGGGCAGTATGTCAGGTAGGGCTTGCCTGATCGACAACTTATAGACTGGCTTTCTGGTACTCCACTCCGATCAAGGAAGGAGAGTAGTTTTTGCCATCCCACCCCCACTAAACTCATTTCTTACTCAATTTTGGCCCTGAAATAGGGATCAAATGTGTACTACTAGTTCATTAGCACCAAGGAGTATAATATTACCATTGTTAATTTCCACTAATCCTCTAGTCCATATAGAGCAGTCATCCTATATTCACTTCTTCTTGTTGGTTTGATAAATTATCTCGTCCAAGCTGATTATGATACTGGCGTAAAGAGAAACCATTTTATAATACTCAAAGTGTCAGAAACAGCTCTAATATAAGTCCATGATGTGTGCATTGTTTCTACTATGCAAAACAGTAAGTCTTGGATCCAAGCAATGTCTAACTGTTGAAAAGAGTTGAGTACATGGAGCCAGTCATTGTTGAGTTACTTTTGATTAAGGTATCACTCAGTAGAAACTTATTAGACTTCGTTTTAAAAGTTGAATCTATTTGAAGACACTCTGACTCAAGGCAACATGAAGGCATTTACATATGTGCAATTTTGTATGCTGGCATAAGGTATGCATAGAAATCAGAAATTTATGCTTATGCTAGCATTTTAAAGCATTAACCAATAACACAGTTTTGTTATAGCAGATTGAATACTCTAATAGTAAGAGCAGTTAAAATTCTAATAGAACATATACAAATAAAGAATCATGTAATTTGTTGAAGTACAGGAGTAAATATACAAACCAACCAAAGTAATGGATCTTTTAACACTGAAGCATCTATCATACAGTATGATAGTACTGTATAGTAGGGACCACAAAGGAGTAGGCGTGGCCCACGAAATAACATCACCCAAAAACCAGCCTCAATTTTCCCTGACAACGATGAGTTAGGTAAAACACTAAGCCCAAACAAGCTTTCAGATTGACTCGAAACACTTTCAACAATTAAGTTACTATGGAATTTTAAAAATTACTTATTTAACGGAATTTTCTACTGACTGACTGACTGACTGATGTCTTCAGACAAGCGTAACTCGATAACGGCTAAGGCTACGGGCTTGTTTTTCACTGTTCGACGTCGCTTCGGCCTGAGAGGTGTCTTTTGGCATACCGCAGTACGTACAGTGCATTCTTCATGGACTTATCAGTGTCCTCCTTTGTGCCCCATTTATCTTTGCTGACAGCAAAAGTGTTGATTTGGTGATAGCACATGATGGCTTCCCTTTGTAATGAAAATCGACCATATTTTTCATAGTGGCCGTTTTGATTGCAGAAGTGCTTTTCAAACAGTTCTCAATTCGTACTGCTGTGTAACGGGTTGAACATATCCAACAACAAAGCATAACGGATACTTCACTTTCAGATGATAATTGATATAACTGGACATGCGGCACCATTTCTTTCAGTATGCATGGATTGTGGAGGTGCTTTTCAAACAGTTCTAGATCAGGAATGCTGTGTAACGGGTTGAACATAGCTGACAACAAAGTGTGATGGATACTTCGCTTTTCAGACGATAATTGATATAGCTGGGGTGTGCAGCAGCACCATTTCTGATGCGGTATGCGTGGGTTCACCAGTCATAATAATAATATTTACAAAAAAAGTTAACAAACAAGTACACAAAAAAAATTGGAATCTTCAACTAGAGTAGGGGCCATAGCACATCGATAATAAGTACTGAAACAAACTGGAGTAGTGCACAATATTAATCACAGTAAAACGATACGAAGTGTTGTATCCCTACTGTGCTCAAGACACAGTACCATAATGGAAATGCACAGTAGGGATATAACACTTCTTATTGTTTTACTGTGATTTAATATCGTGCACTGCTCTAGCTTGTTTTATCAATGTGCTATGGTTCCTACTCTAGATGAAAATTCCAAATTTTTCTGTGTGTACATAGTAATAATCATCTGATGTTACTGACAAAATAATACATTGAGAATGATGTACATTTCCTGTGAATATTTTCGACTCAATTTTATAAGCAGAGGTTTCGTTGCTTTTATTTCTATGGTCCCTGCTGAAATTTTTTATTTGTTTATTTTTTTGTAATTAATACTAGTGAACCAACACATACGGAAAGATTAGAAATATTATTTTAAAACCCAACTACGTCAATTGCTGGAAAGTTATGTTGCCATTTGACTTCATTTTCAGCCTTTTCTTCCAGCTAACAGCATTGCAAACAAAGAACAGTACAAGAAGCATCTCTGCAATCAATCCAGTCACTATGAAAATTACGGACATTTTTTGTGACAGCCAGCTGCACTGAAGCCACCACACATTACCATGAATCAACATCTACATTGCAGTGAAGAAATAAATGGAGCACCATGATGCATGCACTGTAGCAACTGCAGTTGGCAAAAAGGTATGTCTCGGACTGAAGCAACATTTCCTGTAGAATTAACCATATCTAGCTTGTTGGAAAGATTTGAAGGCTTGGTTATGCCTAACCAATACCGTCAAACTGTTATGAAGGAAAGTGAGGCTGGTTTTTTTGGGGAGCATGAAAGCCCAAACCTTCATGATCCCTACTATACAGTGCTACCATATTGTATGATATAATTATCATGTGCAGGTACTTCTTTAATATTACTGAGGGAAACTCAGCTGGTAGATTCAGAATTAATCCTGGAACTGGAGAAATATTTTTGACTGAACCACTTGATATTACTGTTCAGGATAACTATGAATTGGTAGTTATAGCTTACCTCAGAACTGATGACTGCCAACGAGGAAGAACCACTGTTATTGTAACAGTAGTTGCTGTGAATGCTAACAGTCCAACATTTGTACCAACAATGCCAGTTAACATTCTGGAAACAGTTCCAGTGAACACTGATGTTGTACAAGTGAGCGCCACTGATCCAGACTTTGGCTCCAATGGGGAGATAAGATATTTTATAACAGGAGGCAATACAGACAATGCATTTAACATAAACTCTGTCACTGGTGAAATAACAACAGCTGCTAGACTAAACCATACAACTACCCCATTCTACACATTGACCATTCAGGCAAGAGATCGAGGATCCCCTCGAATGACAGGCACAACCACACAACGTATCAACATTGATGATGTAAATCAGATACCATTTTTCTTGACACAATGTGCCATTAATAACAACTGCATCTTTAGGGTGCCTGAAGACATGTCACCAGGTCTTACCAACCATCAGATTGTAGTAAGAGATCCTGATTCTTCCAGTATTCCAAATGGTCAGCTGACTTTAACACTAAGCCCAAACACAATATTTACAGTTAACAATGCTGGTCAAATTAGTTTAAGGTCAGCACTTGACAGAGAAACTCAAGATAGATATGTAGTCAACTTTGCTGCATCTGATGGAGGCTCTCCTTCACTAGGAATTTCGACAACACTGACATTTATTGTAACTGATGTCAATGACAATCGTCCTCTGATCTTTGCACCATCTACTGTCAATCTTTCTGAAAGTATACAAGTAGAAGATGCTGCTATTCAGGTTGCATCTACTGATGCTGATAGAGGTGTCAATCGTGATGTGATATATACTCTTACTGGGTCTGATTTGTTTACAATTGATAGAACAGGAGGAGCCATCACTCTTGTTAGGAGCTTGGATTATGAAGTAGCGACCAAACATGAAGTAACTGTTGTCGCTTCTAATCCTGATGGTCTATCATCTTTGCCACATGTCATAGAAATTTTTGTTATAAATGAGAATGATAATTCTCCAATATTCACTATGAATCCTTACACTGCAACAGTAGCAGAAAACAGTGATCTTGGTATAACTGCTACAAGTGTGCTAGCAAATGATGCTGATTTGGAGATACCAGGGGAAGTTCGATATTCAATTGTAAGTGGGAATGTTAACAATGCTTTCAGGATTGATGAAGTTGGTGGAACTATTACTGTTAGTGGAAATTCAGTGATTGATAGAGAAACAATTAGTGAATATACGTTAACTGTTAGGGCTCGGGATAGGGGTAGCCCATCTCGAACAGATAGGACCACAGTAAGAATCACTATAGGCGATGAAAATGACAACGCACCAGTGTTTCAGCGCTCGCAATATACCCTGTCCATCCGTGAGGATGCTAGTGTTCCATCTGACCATTTAACACTTGTAGCTACAGACGCTGACAAGCCAGGTACACCAAATTCTGCCATTACTTACAGTATCGTAAGTGGAAACACTGGTGGAGTGTTTTCTCTGTCTGGAACTAGTGGAGTCTTGTCACTTCAAGCCCCACTTGACTTTGAAACCGTTCAATCATATTCTTTAGTAGTGGCAGCTACAGATGGTGGGTCCCCACGCATGAACAGCACTGCCATGATACTTGTAACTGTACTGAATCTAAATGATGAACCTCCAGTGCTAAGTGGAAATCAGGAGATTGATTTGAGTGAGTCAACTGCTACTGGCGTTGTTGTAGCTACATTTACTGTCACTCAGGAGATGGGAGATGTCTTGGAGTTTGAATTATCTGGGGACCAGCATGAAGTATTTTCAATTAATTCAAATGGTATGGTAGCTCTTGTACAGTCCTTGGATTACGAAGTCATCCAGCAGTACGTGTTGACAGTAACTGTTTCTGATGGTCAGATGTCTGATTCATCAACATTGACTGTTAATGTGCTGGATGAAAATGATAATGCTCCAGTGTTCATAACATTTGGACCATTTACAATAGATGAAGAGGAACCACAAGGAACCATGGTAGGGACTGTAGTTGCCACAGATGCTGACTCCAGTAATAATGGAGTAGTAACGTATTCATCTTCTCCTGGTGGCATGTTTACGATAACATCGACTGGTCAGATACGTACAGCTCAACAGCTTGATAGGGAAGTCTTAGGTTCAAGTTTGTCATTTACGGTAACAGCTACAGACAATGGAACTCCATCTCTCAGTACAAGTGTAACTGTAATGGTTCGGCTGCGGGATATCAATGACAATGCTCCAGAGTTTGTCAATCCACCATCTGAAATTGAAGTCCTGGAGGGTACTGCTGTTCAATCCATAATCTCAACAATACAAGCTACAGATAATGACATTGGTAACAATGCTGTCATCATCTTCACAATTACTGGGTCCTCTTTGTTTGACGTTGATCCTTCTTCTGGTGACATTGGCCTTGTTGGTGGTTTGGATTATGAGATGGAAACTGAGTATGCAGTAACCATTACTGCTGCTAATCCTGATGGAGTATCATCTAATCACTCTATCAGGATATTGGTAGTTGATGAGAATGACAATTCCCCAGTGTTTTCAATGGATCCTTATATAGCTGAAGTAACAGAAAACAGTGCCAATGGTGTACCTGTGGTAATGGTATTGGCAACTGATGCTGATTCTGGTATGTTTGGAGAAGTACGGTATTCAATAGTTAGTGGAAACATTGATGATGTGTTCAGCATTAATTCTAGTAGTGGAGCAATACTTGTCAATGGCAGCATTGATAGGGAAACTCTTGATAATTATGTACTTGTTGTGTCAGCTACAGACCTGGGAACATCCAAAAAGAGGCAAACTGCATCAAGAATGAGTACAGCCAGTGTTAGAATTCGTGTACTTGATGAAAATGACAACAGACCTATCTTCCAACAGCCACAATATTCACTCAGTGTGCGTGAGGATACTTCTACCGGCAACATCTTGACCCTCATTGCCACAGATGCAGATGAACCAAACACCCTGAACTCTATGGTCACTTATTCCATTACTGCAGGAAATGATGGCAGTAAATTTTCGCTTTCTAGTGATGGTGTGCTATCACTAGTATCAGAACTTGATTTTGAAACTCAGAGGATGTACACAGTGACAGTGACAGCACAAGACCAGGGCATCCCAACACAAACTTCTGATCCCACTACAGTCACCATAATGGTTATCAACATAAATGATGAACCCCCAGTGATAAGTGATAATCAAGTTGTCAGTGTTTCAGAGGGCACCGAATTGACAACTGAAATTGCTATGTTCAATGCAACTGGTGAAGATGGGGAAACTCTAGTATTTTCATTGACTGGAGATTCAACAGGAACTTTTAACATCACTGCACAAAGTGGGGTTGTCACTCTTGCTGCTAGCCTTGATTTTGAGTCTAGAGACAGCTACATTTTACAAGTGTCTGTTAGTGATGGATTATTTTCAGATTCCTCTACTCTCACTGTCAATGTCTTAGATGAAAATGACAATGCTCCACAAATTGCACCTCCTGGTCCTTTCATAATATCTGAAGAAATGCCACAAAATACTGAAGTTGGAATGGTAGTAGCTTTTGACGTAGACTCTGGAGCAAACGCTCGACTTACTTTCTCATTTAGTGATACTAATGTCTACTTTAATATTGATGCTACAACTGGAGTAATCCGAACTGCTGCAGTTCTAGACTCAGAAACAATAAGTGCATTCTTTCCCCCTTCCTTTTCAGAAACATTCACTATCCGAGTTGTTGATGGTGGATCCCCCAGCATGTCAGCTGAAGCACAAGCTGTTTTCACTTTAAGAGACATCAATGACAATCCTCCAATAATTCAGCCTACAACAGAAGTAAATGTTTCAGAATATGCTACAATAGGTATGGAGATAGCAACGATAACAGCAACAGATGCTGATGTGGATAGCATCAACTCCCAAATAGAATTTAGTAGTACCGATGCCAGTTCTTCTTTTACAATTGATGCTGAAACTGGCATAATCACAGTTGCACAAAGCCTAGACTTTGAAACTTTGCAAAGCCACATCATAAATATTACAGCAACAGATGGTTTAAATACAGATACTATGGTTCAAATTGTTGATGTAATAGATGAAAATGACAACTCTCCAGTTTTTACCCTAAGTACTTACACTACAACTATTCGTGAAAATAATAACGTCAATGCTATGGTGACTACAGTATCAGCTTCAGATGCTGATACACATACTGGTGAATTTGGTAAAGTCGTGTATACTCTGCAAAATGGCGATGACATCTTTTCCATTGCTCCTGGTACTGGGCTTATTACAGCAGATATAATGTTAGACAGAGAGACCACAGCTCAGCACAGATTAGTGGTAGTTGCCACAGATTATGGCATTCCTGCAAGATCATCTTCTGCAGAAGTAGTGGTTACAGTTAGTGACGATAATGACAACACTCCAGTATTCCAGCAAACACCGTACATGGCTGGCATACGAGAAGATGCAGACAATCAAACTGAAGTTATTACTGTAATTGCAACTGATGCTGACGAGCCTGGAAATGTAAATTCTCAAATTGACTACAGCTTAACAAACACCAGTGTCTTTTCTATCTCAAGTGATAATGGTTTGATTAGGCTTAATTCTCAATTAAATTTTGAAGCAATATCAAGTTATGTGTTGACAGTGGTGGCAACCGACCGTGGATCTCCATCACTGAATAGCTCAGCAGAAGTAATAGTAACAGTCTTTGATGTCAATGATCAGCCACCAGTATTGAGTGGTGATCAAACTAGAAATGTTTCAGAACTCACACCAGTAATGTCTCAGATAGTTCAATACAATGCAAGTGGAGACAGTACTGATACATTCACATATTTTCTTAATGGTAGTCAAAGTGACGATTTTACAATTGACTCTACTACTGGGGTGGTAACTCTAGTACAACCACTTGACTATGAAACAACAATGTTTTACTATCTAAATGTATTTGTGGATGATGGGAGTTTTGTTACTGTCTCAGAGCTTAATATAACAGTTCTTGATGAAAATGACAATGCTCCTATATTTGAACCTATGAATGGATTGTCGATTGATGAAGAATCATCTGCTAACACGTCTGTTGGGAGTGTATCAGCTACTGATGCAGACTCACCACCAAACGCGATGATAACGTACTCATTTGTGCAACCTAGTACTGCAAATTTCTTCACAATTGACTCAGATACTGGTGAGATTTTGAGTGCCAATGTCCTTGATCGAGAAGCACTAGCTCAACAGAACCTCTTCACACCACCTCAGTCACAAATGACATTTCAAGTACAGGCAACTGATAGTGGTACCCCATCTCTCTTCTCACTGACAGATGTTGTGATAACTCTAAATGACATCAACGATAATGCTCCTGTGTTCATTAATCCACCTACTGAAGTTGATGTGCTGGAATCTGCTTCATCTGGACATGAGGTGACTGTTCTTACAGCAAGTGATGCTGATATCGGAGCAAATGCAATGATAATATATTCAGTTTCAGGCTCTTCATTATTTGGCATTGATATGTCAACTGGTGTCATCACACTCGATGGTGCTTTGGATTATGAGACAGATACTGAATATACAGTCATCGTAACTGCAGCTAATCCTGATGGTCTCTTCCAAACTAATCACTCCATAACAATCAGGGTGCTTGATGTGAATGATAATTCTCCAATCTTCACAATGGATCCATCCATGGCATCAGTAGAAGAAAACAGTCCTGTTGGTACTGCTGTCCTAAATGTATCGGCCACTGATGCAGACTCTGGTACACTTGGTGAAGTACGTTATTCTATTGGAAGTGGTCTTGATGGAGATTTGTTTGCTATAGCTGCTACTACTGGTAAGATTACTGTCAGAGGCAGCATAGATAGAGAAGTCACCGCTATGTTGACATTCACAGTCATAGCTACAGATTTAGGGAGTACACCTCGGACTTCCATGTCAACAGTCAATATAATGGTCACTGATGTTAATGATAACAGTCCATCTTTTGATAATGACACGTACAGTGTGGATGTTTCAGAAGCAGGTAGTATAGGAACTACACTATTCCGAGCAATAGCTACAGATGAGGATGCCACTGCTCCTAATAACCAAATCACAATCTCACTATCTGGACCAGGTAGCTCCCTTTTTGCTGTAGCACAGGATGGAGTTGTAAGTCTTACACAAGGGCTGGATTTTGAAACACAACAAATGTATTCATTCATGATCATGGCAGTAGATGGTGGCAACCCCTCACTAACTGGCACAGCTGATATTGAGATCACTGTACTTAATCAGAATGATCTAGCTCCTGAACTCAGTGGTGATGATGTTGTTAATATTTCTGAGTCAGCAGCTGTAGGCAGTAGAGTAGCACAGTTCACTGCTATAGGAGAGGAAGGAGAGATGCTTACATTTTCACTAAACATCACCAACACTTTTGCAATTGATGATCAGTCAGGTTTAATTAACTTAACCGCACCATTAGATTTTGAGACAATACAGTCATACACTTTACAGATCACAGTAAGCGATGGATTATTTCAAGATAACAATATACTACGTGTTAATGTTCTTGATGAAAATGACAATGCCCCACAAATAACATCTGCAGGACCGTTCATGTTAAATGAGGAAGTACCGGTCAACACTTCTCTTGGTAGTGTTACAGCAATGGATGCTGATTCTGGTGAAAATGCTGTTCTCACTTACTCATTTCCTTCAAGTGAAATTACAAGGTATTTTTCCATTGATCCTAATACTGGTGAAGTATCTGTTGCATCACGGATAGATAGAGAAAGTTTCGACAGAGTTAACTTGCCACCAAACTTTGTACTGACGGGCACACTTCAAGTAACAGACAATGGCAGTCCTGCTTTGTCAGTTATGAGTAATGTGGAATTTCATATAAATGAAACTAATGACAATGCTCCTCAGCTGGTTAATCCTGTTAGTCAAGTAGATGTGAGAGAATTGACCCCTGTAGGAGAACTAATTGTGCAGTTGTCAGCAAGTGATAATGATGTTGGAGGTGATCCGATTATATTTTCAATCTCTGGTTCACCATTGTTTGCCATTAATAGTACAACGGGTGCCATCACTCTAATTGGCAACTTGGACTATGAGACAGAAACGGAATACATAGTGTCTGTGATGGTAGCCAATCCAGATGGCTTATCATCACCTGCACACTCCATAACAATTAATGTGATTGATGAGAATGACAATTCCCCAGTGTTTAGCATGAACCCTTATACAGCATCAGTAGAAGAGAACAGTGCTACTGAAACATTTGTAGTGGCTGTGGTTGCTACTGACGAAGATTCCGGTGCATTTGGAGAAGTGCGTTATTCTATCGTCAGTGGAAATACTGACAATGCATTTGCCATTGATACAGTTAGTGGCAACATCACTGTTAGTGGTAGTATTGATAGGGAAGCATTAGACATGTATGAGCTAACAGTTGCTGCTACTGATATCCCAGGAAGGTCATCACAGGCCAGAGTCAATATTACGGTAGATGATGTCAATGATAATGCCCCAATATTTGACCCACCAACTTATTCAGAAATGCTGTTTGAAAATGTTTCACAGAACTATCTTATTCTTACTGTGACTGCAACCGATGCTGATATACCTCCCAATTCTGATATCACGTATATGTTACCTTCTGATATGGCAAGTAGTCTCTTTAGTGTTGCTCCAAATGGGTCACTCTTCACAGCATCTATGTTAGACTTTGATACTGAGTCCACCCATACAATAACAATATTTGCAGTTGATGGCGGTGATCCCTCACTGAATGGATCAGCTACTGTAACTATATCACTACTAGATGTGAATGACCAGCCTCCTTCATTGAATGGAATTACAAATGTTTCAATATCTGAACTTGCTGCAGTCGGCACTGGTATTACCCAATTCAGAGTTGCCAATGTAGAGAATGGTGATACAATTACATTCCAGTTGTCTGGTGATATGGCTGAAGTGTTCGCCATCGATCAACTCACTGGTTCAGTAACATTAGCACAAATGTTAGATTTTGAAAGCCAACAATCTTATAGTCTAGTCGTAACTGCCAATGATGGAGCATTTATAAATACCATTAACTTGTATGTGAACGTAATTGATGAAAATGACAACACACCAGTGTTCAACCAATCTGGTCCATTTGTCATTATGGAGGAAATGCCAATGAACAGTTCAGTTGGTGTTGTTGTGGCTACTGATGCTGACAGTGGTGATAATGGTGATCTCAATTATATAATAGTTACAAATGTTGCTGGTTTGTTTAGCATTGATGTGGAATCAGGAGAGATACGCACAACATCAATGCTTGATAGGGAAGAACTAGAGTTAATGAATATATTTATACCACCTAACTCACAAGTAACAATTACCATACAAGCTGAAGATAATGGTTCACCTTCATTATTTTCACAAGTTCAAGTTACCATTCAATTGCTAGATATAAATGATAATACACCCGAATTTGCTCCATTTGATTCACAGCTTAGCTTTCCAGAAAACATTCGTTTAAACAGTGTTATTTTAGAATTACTAGCTACTGATCCTGACCAAGGGGAGAATGGAAATGTCCTATATTCCATTTCTGACGAATCACTCCCATTTTCCATTGATAGTACTGGTATTATCACCACCACTACTACATTGGATAGAGAAACAGTAGATGTTTACATGTTTCAGGTAGTAGCTGCTGACAATGGAACATTACCAAGATCTAGTTCAATGCAAGTTACCATAAATGTCACTGACATCAATGATAATCCACCAGTGTTCCTAGACACTCCATACAGTGGGACAATACCTGAGGATGCTTCTTCAGACGGTGGTGTCTCAATTCCTTTATTGACAATTTCCACATCTGATGCAGATATAGGTGTTAATGCAGATGTCACCTATTCTCTTGGACCTGATACAAGCTCACAATTCAGTATCGAACAATCAGGTCGATTTCTGGTAAGTGGAAGTATCAACTTTGAAGAACAGAATCAATTCGATGTAACAGTCATTGCTACTGATGGTGGTATTCCAGCCTTAACATCCTCAACTATAGTAAATGTAACAATATTTGATGTTAATGAATTTCCACTGGTATTTGATGGTCCATGTGATGCCGATATACCAGAGGACACCTCTATTAATACTATTGTCACACAGTGTACAGCAAAGGATCTTGATGGTGTAGTGTTTTATCAAGCTCTGACTGAAGGAAATAATGCATTTTTCACTACATTCACGCTAGTGTTTGAAACTGGAGAAGTATTTTTAGACCGTTCTTTAGATAGGGAGGACATCAGTGAATACCAGTTCACAGTCCAAGCTGGGACCTTTACTGGTATATCAGGATTTGCTGAAATGCTTGTAACACTCACAATAACAGATATCAATGACAATGCACCTGTATTTAATCCTGACACATATTCTGTCACATATAGTGACCCACAAACACAACTATTAGTGACATTTAATGGTGTCTCTGACGCTGATGTTAATGAAAATGGACGGTTCAGTTTGAATATTGACACTATAACACGCACCAATGATAGCAATGGACTGGATACACACACCATTGGTATTAATGCAACAGATATGGGTACACCTTCAATGTCTGGATTTGCTACTGTAGAAGTCAATAATGGATTTCCCTGTCAACTAATGGAGTTCAGTTTGGATGAAGCTACAAGGCAGTTAAGTGTAGGTACACTGTGCTCAGTAGAAAACCCTGCTTCTGAGAACTACACATTTGGGACCCCAGTACAGCTTAACTGTAGCGCAATCAGCAATCTACCTGTAACATACCAGTGGCAGCTAAATGGATCATTCATCACAAACCAATCCAGTAATCCTATATTAGACCTGGGGAATGTGGATTTCAATGATGTCGGAGCATATTCATGTATTGCCAGATCAAGTGTGGGCAATATTCAGTCCATTTCTGCCTTCATCAGTGTACATAGTAAGTTGAAATATTTGCAGTAATCAGTTATTTTGGTCAAGCAATGTATTTATGAACACACACAAACATAATTCCATTCTTTCTGTAGCTGTTCCTGTAATTGTTCGTCATCCTGAAGACGAAGCTGTTGAATTAGGTCGACTTGTATTGTTGAGGTGCACATCCACCGGTGTGCCTGTACCACAAGTCACATTTTATCACAACGATGCTGAAGCGACTTTGAATAGCAGAGTAGTCCAAATTGGACAATTTCTACAGATTACCAGCGTAACAAGAGATGACCAGGGCAGGTACCACTGTGTAGCTAGTAATGATGCTGGAGAGGTGATGTCTACAACTGCAGTACTAGTTGTATTTGGTTGGTTACTGATTAATCTTGTTTAGCTCTTAATTTGTACATGTTTCTAGACGATAATGAACTAGTAACTACCACCCTATTCATCAACAACCCCAATGAAGATGGTACTTGTCACAACCTAGATGTTGACATGATTGAGGTATGCATGAAGTCAGACAGCAAATTTCACAAAATTCAATCAGTTAAATGCTTACTTCTCAGCTGGGGATGTGTCATTATTTTGCCAGAAAAATTTGGTTCAGAATAGGTTGGAAAAGGCATAGAGTGGCATAATAGATGTAATTTTTCACAGGGAACATAAACTTTGTAAATTTAACATGGAACAGTTGCACATGATAACATAATAATATTATAGCCAATGATGTATGGGAAGAGCAAGTGAAGATTGAGATAGTCTACTACAATAGTCAGTAAAATTACTCTATAGCCAATTAACATTAATTTAATACTGAGCAAAAATGTCATGCATAGTAGATGGAAACTTAAAGAAAGAAAAGTAGGTGGGAAAAAAGTAAAATAGACTGCTGATCCCTGTTCATTATACTATTGTACATGTATGGGTAGTGTATAGCAGTATGTACTCTTAACAGGATATTCTAGAGGAGTCGACTGGCGAAGGTGCTGAAGTGACTGCTGTTCCACAAGCAGATGGGTTTTGTGAACCTGGTCCCTGTTACCCTAATCCTTGTGTGAACAATGGAAGGTGTGCATTAAATGAAAATGCAACTGGTGGTTATGAGTGTGCCTGTCCTGCCACTTTTATTGGAGTCAATTGCCAAGAAGATCTGGATGAATGTGCCACTGATAGTAAGCATTCCTACTAGCATGTGTAAACATGTACATGCATGTGTGTAGGCATACGTGCGTATGTGGATGTACATATTGTGTATGTATATACAGTATGTACTTGTGTATGTGTATACATATATATACAACTGAGTTGTTACATTGCTTTACTTTTAGATCCATGTTTTACTGGAACATGCACCAATACAGTAGGATTGTTTCAGTGCACATGTCCAGAAAACAACACAGGACATAGATGTCAGTATATGATCTCGTGTAACGACACTAGCTGTGCTGAAGATGAAACATGTGTAGAAACAGTAGCTACTATGAATGGATTTGTTTGTGTGCCCACAACCTCAGGTCAAAGGTTGAGTATACAGCTAAGTGAAGGTGTTTCTGCCAATCAGTTAGATGAGGCATTGTTTGATTTGGTAAGATAAACTATTAACTGAAAATCTCCTTGATTTTGATAGTATTTGCATTTATCTTTACTTGCCGTAGACTGATCAACTTCAAGAACTTGATCCAAATAGCACTGATATCTGTGAACCACGATTCATTTCAGCTGGTGGTATCAACAATCTTACACTGGTCTGGGGTTGTCCAGATGGTATAGATCCACTGGGTGCTAATGCTGAAGAACTGATCTGTAGAGAATTTCTAAATGAGGGACTCATTACTATGTGTACTCTATCTGATGGTACTATTGCAGAACCACCAAAGTCTGAGTTGGATCCCATTGGGTATGGATTCTACATAATTATTATGGTATCATTTATAGCAAATATCTTCTCAACAGTGTATCAGTCACATTTATCCTACATGATGAAGTAACATTCCAACCTCTTACATCATCAAATGCTCTGGCTGTGCTACAACAAAGTGGTACACTATCAGCATTACAGAGTGGTAGTACTGTAACTGGTGTCCAAGCATGTTCATTTGAAGCAGGTATGATGTTGATGTGTATAATTATGTGTGTGCACAAACACATGCTTGTACACCTATGAATGGATGCATATACAAATGTATTACATGTCTGCAATTTTTATCTCTTTAGGAGCAGACGCAGATACAAATTTGGCCAGTAATGGCTGTCCAGGTATGCATATAAAACAAGCACATTCACCATGCCTTCAAGGAAAAAAACTATACATATTGTTTCCAACTACAAATATATGTTAAATTCCTTATATTCTCCCATACAGTAACAAACTTTCTCCTGCTAAATTTCTGTAGCCTGTTTTGTATTGTGCGTAGAACGTTTAGTGGCACTGTGAAGATTTTTTAAATGAACAAGCAAGTTATGAGGCTTTCAAAACATCCTTTACACTAAAGTGAATTTAAGAAGGAGTATAGAGTAAACATAATGGGAAATTCCCGTATAACAAAATTTTCGAGTTGAGCACTGGAAGTTAAAAACATTTCTGAACTGTAATATTGTCCAGGTTACTGTCCTTTTATAACAAAGGTAGAACCAGAAAACAGTTGCAAATAAATAAATTGCACATATTTTCTTTTGAGGGATTTTTCACTATACAGTATTACTAACATGAAAGTGTTTGTTGCAATACAAATATGAGAGAACACATGTTCACTTCTTCAATCTTACAGGAGATAAGTGAACATGTACAGACTATAGTATAATAATTAGTATATGTAATTTGAATTACACTTAACTGGTATGCATTGTTAAATATTGATTTTATTGTTTGCAGCTACTTCAACTGATGATGATGATAGTGGTAAGTATTAGTTCACAAATGATCTTGTATGTATACGGTATTTATTCCAGGATTGAGTGGTGGTGCAATTGCTGGGATTGTTATTGCAATATTAGCAGTACTGGTGGTATTGGCACTGCTAGGAGCTTACGTGGGCATTAAATACTACAGAAAGAATAATGAATATGGGTAAGTAATTTTTTGAAGGTAACATATTATTTTTAAGCTATTGATTTCTTGGTTATAATAATGCCACATCATTTAGTAAGTAAATATCACTTCTGCTAGCTATTGTATTTTCAAATAGTTACTATATAATGCATTTGAAGAGTGCTTTTTTAAAAACTTCGGCTATTAAATTTTCCAACTACTGTATAGAGGGAAGGAAATTTGTTACAAATTTGCTGAAGTTCAATCCACCAATTAGTTGAGATTAACATCTTTATAACTAAACATCGAGCTTGAATTCGCCAAAATTTATTTTTCCAAATGCACTTTAGCTGGTTCCCTCTGTATGGTAAACAGTATGAAATTTTAAAATACTATATACATGTCAGAGGTTATGTATTTGCAGAGTTGAGCAACCTAAAACAGCATCAGCTTTGAGAGCAGAAGGTGGTACATTCCGAAGACAAACAGTTGTGGGACAGTTTGATAATCCAGCCTTTACCAAAGAAACTGCCACCCGTGATGACACTGCATTTGAAAATCCAAATTATGTCGATGCACCTGTAATCACCAAACTTGAAGGAGTTACTAAACCTGTTGAGAAAAGTGCCATCACACGAATAACTAGTGAAGACGGAACCCGAAGTGTCAGCAGTGAAACTGTCTTGCTAAGCTAATTATTTTACACTATACAGTGTGATCATTAATTGTGTGTGTTGTAAGTTATGTGTGCACGTAAAATGTGCTGTTATTTATATTTTGTACAATTGTATTACTCTGGCTACACAATAGAGGATAAAGCATGAACGGTGCCGAGTCTCAACAGTGACCGAATATCCCAAATTCCATATTAAAGTATAGGCAGCAAATGTGGCTTGGACAATAACTCACCACTAGAGCTACGGGCATGGCTTTTCACTTGTAATACATTACATTCCAGTAAGAGCTCCCAAAAAAGCCTGTAGCTGGTCTACTGTAGACACAATGAAGCGAATTGCACTTTTCCCCAATAGCTAAATCACAATACATTTGGTCACCATTGTAACATGTTAAAGAATCACACGTTTGTAAGCATTTACGATGTGCATATCGTCTATTACAAGAAAATTACACATGACAAATAATAGCACAATGTTATCACAAGTACAGTACAATTACTAATACGATACGGTATTTGAAACTGCTAATGCTGAAAGTTATAACCTTGAAAAAGGCAGTATATAGACTCAATATTCATCATTTTACTTACATGCAGCTTCCTTGTTAGATACATATTCAATACCTGAACTTGCAGTTAACCAAATTCCAAAATGATTATCACAACCTTAGAGTATGGACTTTAATAGCACTTTTTCTTCAACATTTAATTTCCACTCTTACCATACCATCTACCATCCAAAAACAGCCAAGTGTGCACAATGTATGCACCTGGAGCAGGGCTCAAAATAACATTAACAGCCTGTCATCTGTCATTAAATATAATTCCGACCCAAAAGCCACAACGACCGATCACATTATGATAAGCTGCATTATTGTGTATGTAAACTGCTTACTATAATATGTAGGCTGACCATATTGCATGTTGGTCTGTCACTTTGACAGATCAAGTCAGTGACATTATGGAGCACTGCTGGAGAAGTTTTTTACAGCTTGGCTGTTTTTGCATGGATTTCACTTCTTTTTGCATTATGACCCCAAAGCCAGTCCATTGGCCAGTATTGGTCCTTCACTTTACTCACATTTCTTGTTCAGTTAAAGACAGTAGTCATGCCAATTGTGTTATTATTTGGACTTTTTTGACGTACATGGTGTCATTGATGACTGTACCATTGAGAATGGACAGTGATTGAGCGTCATACACACGCACGCACTGTAGCCTTCTTCTTGTCATTCCAAGAGGGAACTATACTTCCATGGTCATCAGTATAATAAAGTAGTTTAACTTCATTTGCATGTCAACTACTACACTGGGCTTTTCATTATGATACACAGTAGTTACACTGTTAAGCAGTTACATTCACTAAGTGTCCTGATCAAAGAGCAGTGTACTTCCTTTGGTGTATTACTGATTCTTTACAATGGTGTAGGCCTGTGTCAAATATGCCAGCATAATAAAAAGTATATAACAGGCTGGAGTGCCAGCTATGCCAGCATATTAGGTGGATATTTCAAACTGTGGAGCTTATTTCCATGAAAATAGATTGATACTCCTTAATAGAGCAGTCAGTGGAAATATACATAGCTCCTTAGATTGATACTCTCTAATAGAACAGTCACTTTGTAGTGAAATACTCTTTTATAGCATTTACTGATTAAAATGTTCCAAGATTATTAGAAATGTTGCTACCCTAGGAGCATAATGCAAGCATAGTGGGAACACTGAAGAGCATGAAAGATGAAAATTTTGGGAAAATCCTGAAAGCATTTTGGAAAAATTATGAGCATATTTGACTCAGGCCCACTACAATGGTGTCATAATCTCTCTGTATGAAACTCACCACATCACCTCATGGATTACTGTGCGTGGCTACAATGGCTGGGTAGGATATGAAGACACAGTCAATTCAGCAGCTCAGCTGGGAGTACAGTGTGTATAGTTAAAAGTGAAGAGTGGTTAGCAATTGGTAGGAGAGTCATTAGAACCAAAGGAATTCCATCCATACTCAGCGGACAGAGGCACAACTGTTATCCACCACTTTGCATAAACACAACTGATGTAATGTACGCACTGTACATAGTGCATGGATGTCTCTGTGCATTAAATTCTCCACTTATACATACACACATATACACAGTAAAAATGTCAATGCAAGATTATATTTTATACATACATACATGCATACAACTAAACTGTACATATTACATATTATGAGGAGTCATTGTCACTACTATCAAAAGTGATATGGATTCTTTGAGCTGCTTCTTGTTTTAGAACCTTAGTACTTATCTATTAAAAATGATTGTGGTACAATACATATGAATATGTACAGTTAGCTTGTACCTTTTCCCTCCCTCTTCTTTTTCGTTTCTTCTGCTTCTTTTTACTAAAACTGCTTTTTACTGTGGACATAAACAAACACACGACTGTCATATTCTCATCACTTTTAGATGATCCGTGTGTAATATGAGTAACCTAACTTTAGTCACTAACATGAATTACAATCAGCAATTTAAATCCCTTTCCCTAAAGTGAACTCCTTCAATCTTGACCGAAACATTAAAGAAATGAGTTACAGTTTTATTTCAAATTGTGTACAGGATTTGAAACACAGGAATAAACAGCAAACAAAGGTGTAGGAAGAATGGGTGCTTGGGCAGCCAAAATGACTAAGGCAGTACTATGGCCCATAATTCCATATAACTCAACCTGACTTGAACAATGGGTGACATAAAATGTCATAAAATAATAGAACACAACTTCACTCATGTGATCCCTCTCTGCTGCGTAAGACCGTAATGCATTCTTACTGTCTCTCATGAGTACTCCAAACATATAATTTTTCAGGGTGATTGAGCTGCTACACACTTTCTTACGTAGCTACTTATCCTATGTACATCTTTTGGTGGTAAAGCACCCCAAAAGTGTAACATCTTCCAATGCTACTGACTTTCTTTACATTACATCACTGACATGAAATACGGTAACTAACTAACCCGAACAACAGAGTTCATCTTCTTTAGCAGATATCAGTAGTTTCTGTGCACTAGAAGACTCTTTGAATCTCACCTGACCCTATTAATGAGATAAAATCATCTACAATAATAGTCCTGCAGAGTACTTACTATCTTGGACTCTTCATCAAACTGAAATGCTTCAACATCTCCACAATTCTTACACATACTCTACAGAAGCAAATACGTTAACAGTAATAAACAAAGTTGGTGATTTTCTAATATGACACTGTATGTACATACTGCGTTTTGTAACAAAAATTGAAGTTGAATGCTCAGTGTAAGTTCTAGTAGACTACTTAATGGTGCACACAGATTGCTCAACTACCTATAGCCTACATGGTTTAACTAGGAAACATCAAGCATAAAAAAGCATTTGTAATACAGTTACACTGGACTGATAGAGTGTCAAATGGTTCTAACCAGAATCCTATAACAATTCTACATACCTCAAGGTCACTGGCAGTCAGAGAACACATTGTGATCTCCACTGTTATACTAGTTGACATTGTTGCTGGATCATGTGATCCAGACACAGGTGGTAGTGGTGCATCATGTGTAGCATCTTCATGATGCTCGGTGGTGATGTCTTGTTTGCTTTTCTTCTTTGTGTCTTTTTTCTCCTTCATTGCCTCTTTTAGTTGACTCATTTGTTTCTTCTGCAACTGTTTGTACATTTCCTTCAACTTGATCCACTCCACTCTAACAAGATAATAAAAAACTAGTAAGTGACCAAGTACTCCAGTACAAGAGACACTAAAATATGATGAAACTTTTAACAATGGAAATGTACAACGTTTAACGTTACCATATCTTATGTTTCACGGAATTTTTACCCTATATAGTGACCCAGCAGGTTGGACAATAAAATTTCCGGAATCATTTCAGCTGCACTCTGAACTGTTTTATTAAAGTGTACAAGACTACTCTATTTGAGTATCTTGATCTTTATAAATGCAGGAGCTGAATTGAAATAAAGTGGAGAAACTATATTATCCTTCACCTTGCTACTCACCTATGATTACTTGCACAATATTCAGAAGTCTACAGTCATCTTGGTGCTCTTTTTAAGAGACCACCTGATTATATTTATTTATTTAATTTCTAGTTTTGGAAAACACTGCATCCACGAAACATAAGATTGATTTGTGATGGCCTAAAAACTACATACTTTCTGTACACATTTCCAATAGTGTGTTTTGTTCATGAGCACTGAAGTATACTGTTATCTACCAAGTGCACTTATACACAAAGCATTATACAGTGAAATATCTTCAGTAGGGCCGCAATGAGACCAAAAAATTGGTCTCAATAGCAAGGTGGTCTTATTAGTGAGGTCATGAAGTGCATCTTATCTAAGGCATACCGTATAGCGGGAAATTTTTGAGGGAGTGAATTTCACAAGTGATGATAGCTTTGTGAAATATAATTGTGAAATGTTTCAGTTGATACACATAGCTATTGCCTGCTTTCTAGACTTTCGTGAATTAAAAAAACGTGAAAATCATATTTTGCACAGTTTCACGAAAGTTTCATCCCTCGAAAATTTCCCACTATACGGTAACTTTTACGCACTGGAACCTCACTTAGCAGCCACCTCTTTAATAAGGCCACCTGGATATAGTGGCCACCTTTAGTAAGTCCTAACTGTAGAGTCAGGTTGTTAAGTGCATGTGCTTATAATTTTCGGAGAAAACTTTTGTAAAAAAATCATACTATCAGTTAGGCATATATGCCTACCAAATAATTATGGTATGTTTAACACAGAATAATAGAGTACAGTAGTTCTTGGTCACCACACCAGTGTATAAGGATATCTGACGACATTTTTGGGTGAAATCCTTCGTGATGAACAAGAATATCACAATTCAGGTGCTGATTCGTTTGTATACATAGTCAAGGGAGAGACGTAAGCCCTTGAGGAGACAATAATTTTCCAGCTTTCTTCCCATGCGTAGCTGTGTCGCGTGTTGAGCTTTACGTTTGGCCATGTGCGCTTATCAGGCATGGTTAATCACAAGAAATGTGTATGCACTTCACAAATAATATGCGCTTAATAGACACATTAGTTTAACAACCCGACTCTATGGTATTGTTTTAGTAGTATAGCATTAA
Organism: Dysidea avara; assembly: GCF_963678975.1. Classification (NCBI taxonomy): domain Eukaryota; kingdom Metazoa; phylum Porifera; class Demospongiae; order Dictyoceratida; family Dysideidae; genus Dysidea; species Dysidea avara. The sequence goes on along the minus strand of NC_089283.1, from coordinate 13,837,211 downwards.
TAATGTACAATAGCAATACCACAATATCCCTACTAACTTTGAAATCACTCTTAATGGTCCTGTGTCCTTCCTGATAGTATCGCTAGCAGTTGTTGTGTCTTTGCTGTCTTCTTCAAGTTTTGGCTTCTTGGCACCCTCAACTTCCATCTCGCCACGTTTACGCTTCCGACTACCCTCTACCTGTACTGCCTCACTGCTACTTGACAGCGTCTCTTCTTTACATGTCAGTGGGACAAAGTCCTGTTGTAGTAAAAAGACATCATACAAACATGTACAAATACATTATTATAGTGTATATATTCAAAAATACAGCTACTGTACAAGCATACAACATGTACATAGCACAAATGTATTACAGAAATACTGCAGTGAAAATTAGATTCTATCTCTACTTTGGTTACAAAAGTTTACAAACAAAGCATTACTATTTTTAACCATACAATATGTGTGTCCACATAAGCAATGCAATGACTAATGACACAGTAGTATACATGATAGATTACTACCTCAGAGTAAAGTGTTGACCCAAAGATATATACAGCAGTAACAGAAATACTGTATGATCTTAGTGGAAAAGAAAACAACATATTGTGTAGAGAGGCAGCAAAGATATGCCACCCTCCTGATAATTTTAAGTAGGATTCTGAGTGGAGATTATGAAAACCCTAAGAAACTTGACTTGATGTGTAGGTGTTGGACATTTATTTATAACATGAATGTATGCAAATGGCAATATACCGTATAGCTGGTAATTTTCGAAGGGTTTTTATTTTCGGGTATTTCGAAGAGGCCCCTCTCTTTGAAAATAAATTCCCACGTCCGGTTGTTCTTCGAAAATAAATTCCCACAAGTAAAAGCAACGATCCAACTTTCGGTGATTCGCTTGTGTATTCCTAGAGTTTTAGCTCATGGTAGACTGTATCATTACTGTACCAATAACCAGAAAAACGAGATGATCCAGTATGGCAATTGATGCCGTCTGCTCCGTCTAGAATCTGATGCCGTCTGCTCGGTCTAGAATCTATGGTAGCACGATCGAGCCAGTGAATTTATTCCACTCGAGACTCCCTCAGTCTTCTCTCCAGTGCACAGGGATGGGAATTTTTCCATCAGTAAGTCAGTTTTTGGCAAACATTCACGTATCTTCATAATTTGTGACACTAATTTTCGTTTATTTGAAATCCACCTGGACTTCGAAATATGCACTTTTCGAAATTAAAATCCTTCGAAATTCAGATTTCGCATCTTGTGCGAAATTTTCTGCTTCAAAAATAACCCGCTATATGGTACCATATTGTTTGAAAAAGGAAAAAAAGGGAGGGAGAATAAAGAAAAAATGACGCACCTGGGTGGGTTCGAACCACCAACCTTTTGGTTAATAGCCAAACGCGCTAACCCATTGCGCCACAGGTGCTGCATAGTATTACATTGTTAAGTAATAGTATACAAACAGGTCCCCTCACTCCTATCCTACTTTGTAGCAGCACGCCAGTCTAAAATTACGAAAAGCCAAGAAAAATACAGCTTCACACCCAGGTCCACTTAAAATACCAACATTTTGGTCAACAGCTAAAACACACTAACCCTTGTGTACTGGTGCTGGATCACAACTCAATGGTTCATCTGTTAATGATTAATATATATGCTAGGAGCCAAGCATGCACACACCTGTACATATTTGCTTATTAAATTGGACATGAATTGAATGTTTATTAAGTACACTGTAGAGCAGCTGCTCAAGGAGTGAATAATACAATTCGTATTTCCTGCTATTCTACTACGCAACACAACAAAAACAGTAAGTAGGATGAGCCCCTTGTAAATTCCGGCTGTAAATTCTTGGTGGTATAGTCAAAGATAACTAGTGATGGACATATATGGTAAAATAAAAGGGGGGAACTAGAGGTACACCAATAATTGGATCGGCTATTGGTTATTGGCTATATTGGCCTGAATTTTGTATATTGGTATCGGATCAGTAACATGTGTATACAAGTAGCAGATACAGATATACATAAACATGTATTTATGGGTACTAGTGTTCTAGTAATATCCTAGCAACGCCTGTTTATGTAATGTTAGCTGTTGATTACAGTCCCTTTATAACTAAACTGTGAGTACAAATTGTTCGAGAAAGGGTCTATGATATCGTATCGGATCAGCTTTGTTTATCGGCTTGATAATAGTATTTTATATTCGTTATTGGAATATCGACTAAAAGTCATATCAGTGCACCTCAGGAAAAACAAAGGGAAAACTGACAAAAATACCTTATTTGGGTGGGCTCAAACTACCAATTTTTTGGTTAAACATGCCACAGTAACCCTCTTCACTGAACTACATGTGCTACATAACAAATCATAAAGTAGCAGATACAAACAAAACAACCATCCTCATATCCTGCAATGAATGTTGATGAGGCTAAACTGCAGGCTGTAAGTACACAAATGCTAGTCAAACAAAAGAACTACCAACGCACCTGGGTGGGCTCGAACCACCAACCTTTTGGTTAACAGCCAAACGCGCTAACCCATTGCGCCACAAGTGCTGGACATGAACTACTGAAATTGTTGCAGTATAAAAACTAATTCTAGAGTAAGACTACATGCAATTTCAAACACAACATAAAAATATAGAAAAAGACACATGCACTTTTGCACCTGATTGGGCTCGAACCACTAACCTAACAGCCAAACAAGCTAATCCATTGCGCCACAGGTCACAGGTGCTACATATCAATAGATACTTTCGTTGCAGTATACATGAGAAAGTTTATGTCATACAATAGGCAGAACTGTGTGTTAGGGATCACGAAGGTGTGTACTCACTCACAACAATGTTTACCAGAAACCAGTCTCTAGGCCGTATCACCTGCAAACTAAGTGTACAGCTGCATTGGAACACCCCTAGACAACTAGCGAAGCTTAAGTTAGACCATTTTCGGACTATTGCAAGCTATAGAAGTGTGTTTAATACTCACTACATGTTTCAGTTTCCTTGTGGTACATGCGTCGACCAGACAAAGCAGCAAACCACTTTGAAATTTGGTATGATGACTCATAATTCCTTCTCCTATGTGCTCCAATTATTGGTACAGCAACACGACACTGTATTTTCTGCTTACAGTAATGATTCTGGACCATACCTAATGCCACGTGTAGTAAAATAAGGTGAAATAATTTGTCAGGTGCCTGTAACTGCAACTTCTGTTTCCAATCCCGGTAAGCGTGATTACACTGTGTTGCAAACGAAGAACAGTATGAGAAAAACATCAGTAATAAATCCAGTTACTAAGGGAGATTTAGACCAGGCCAGCAAGATTAAACAGGCCATGGCATAGTAAACTGTTTATTGCTTATTTTGGCACTTGATTTGGCAGTTCTGGAATATTCTCATTTTAGTACGAATACAGTTTTGTATTTCATTTGTGTGCCTTCATTTGCCCTCAACCAATGATTAAATTGCTGTTAATCTACTTGGTGAAATCAACCTCGAACTTGCATCTTTCACATATAACTCCAGTTTCAACTCTCAGTGACGATATTAAAATACTGGCTACTTCTATACTCTGGTAATGTAATACTTTCAAGAAAGTTCCGCTGTACATGCTGTACGAAGCAATCTGCCACACTCAGAAGTAGAGAATGCGAAACACGGATAACTTCAAAAAGGGATTTGCCGCACACCCATGCATGTACACACAAAAATTCTTATTTCATATCATTAGACAAGTGATTTATTGCATCCTAATTCTATTGATGTGCTAGTGAGTAGTGACTGTACTAATGAAAGCATTCAGAATCTCATAATCTAAATGTGTACAGCATAAATAGACTAGAATTGAAAGGAACTGAATGTAGTCACTAAAAGAAAAAAGAAAGCTGGGTGGGCTTTGATGTAGTATTCAAGACTAAATAACACGCATCTTATAAAGCAAATGAGAGAAAAAAGGCACATGCCGCTAGGTACTGTGGTGGCTGTACAATGTGTCGTTTAGCCTCTAGCCTTTCAAATGTGGTCAGGCAATGTTAGTCCTCCAAATAATGCAGCCATGTTGTGCTCGTGACATCATTGAGGATAAAGTCCACATCAAAATCCTTATTGAGTAAAAACAAATATCTACTTGAGAAACTGGGGACAAAAAGTTAACCAACAAAAACATCATGTTCCTGCCTGGGATCGAACCAGGGACCTTGAGTGTGTAAGACTCACATGATAACCACTACACTACAGGAACAGCACACCATTAACAGGAATTTTTTGAGCTCTTAACTTGATGGTGTGAAACAGTCACACACCCGAATGGTCATTGCCTGGACACTTTAATTCTAGAAACATATAAAGATTATCAGTAAACACAACACCTATGTGACAACCAAACAGCAACCATGACAACACAATGTACTTATCTTGAATTGAAAACATACCAATCAGAGAGGTCCCATTTCTTAGTTTACTGTACCCTTCAGGCATTATTACATTACTGTACCCAGTAAAACTTTCTTGTTCATCAATTTTAGACAGGCTAAGATGGATGAGATGACAGCTGGAGCTTTTGAAGTGTGGTGTGATTTAATTGTGTGCGTATATGCATGCATGCATGAAGCCGTAATGGCAATCCCTTAGTATGGAAATGATATGAGCTAGTTTCATAAATTATTACTATGCACTTGTGTATGTAGTCACCTATACAGAGTGTATATAAAGGAGACTTGACAACTTGTACTGTGTAAGTATTTATGTAAAATAAAAAAAATCTGATACAATAAAAAATAAATAACTAAACAAACAAAGAACACAAAACTAAAACTATTCATCATACCTGGGTGGGCTTGAACCACCAACCTTTGGTTAACAGCCAAACGTGCTAACCCATTGCACCATGGGTGCTGCACATTTTAATGTACGTACCTATGTATGTTGTAGAATCCACTACAGACATATAGGGGGTGTACCTAAAATCAAAGCATTGGCAACCTTGTGGCAGCACAGAACGCACAATATAGACAGTGAGAGTACAATGTACTCTTGGTAGATACAAAGTGACCACAGATCCATTGTAGAATGAACACCACAGTATAAAGAGATCTACACAACTACTTATCGGTAAGCACTATTACTACAATGTTTTGCAATATTTACAACAATTGAACTACTAAACAGCAGTTGGGGTGTATCTTGAGACCTATCAACAATGACAGGTTTACAACTATTTGGCAGTGACACTTCAGGTGGGCGTTCATAAGGATTAATAGCATCACAAGCATAGTACCACCATCCACACTTGCTTGCTATGGCACATGGAAGACATCTGGACCTATCATTGACATCATCATATGTAATGAACTTTGTCCCATTGTGATAATTATATAGGCCATGTGAAGCAATTCCTTTATAGCACCCATGCTGCATATTACTTAATGTTTTGATATGGTTTTGTTGCATGAAGATGACGACCAGCATGATTGAAGATGAAAGGAAAGCAAGGCATAGACTGCAGACACTTGTCAGAGCCCCAAAAGGCACATGCCGTTAGGTACTGTAACATACAAAAGTGGCTGTACAATGTGTCATTTAGTCTCTAGTCTTTCAAGCAGGGTGGAAACTGGCACATCAAAACTTGAGTGTTTGATACCTTTTAAAAAATTCAATACTGATAGTTTTCTTGTTTTTAATGATAGATTTGACATTACATAGCCTAACAGTCTTATGTATGTTGTGTATGATACTTCTATGATGGGCCTTTTATGTTAGTCCGCCAAATAACCACTCATCTTGTGCTTGTCATTGTGGATAAAGTCCATACCAAAATCTATTGAGTATCCAGAAAAAATTGTAACAATTATCTACTTGAAAAAATTTGGGACAAAAAAGTCAGCCAACAAAAAAACATGTTCCTGCCTGGAATTGAACCAGGGACCTTGACTGTGTAAGACTCACGTGATAACCACTACACTACAGGAACAACACACTACCTAAAGGAATTGTTTGAGCTCTTAACTTGATGGTGTAACACACAGTCATGCACCTGAATGGTTCATTGACTCACCGGACACTTTAATTTCAAATGATAACATAAAAGTTGGAAGGAACACATAATACTTGGAAGAAATACAGAAAAATTATCAACACAACACCTACATACTGTAACAACCAAACAGCAACCATGCCAACAGTTCATAATACAATGTACTTATCCTGAAATAGACATACCAGTCAGAGAGGTCCCATTTCTTGTACCCTTCAGGCATTATTAGAATACTGTACCCAGTAAAACTTCCTTGTTCATCAATTTTAGATGGACGGAGATGACAGCTTGTGGTTTTTGAAGTGTGGTGCCAACGGTGTATTGAATCATGTGTGTATACGCATGCATGACACTGAAATTGCAACAATAAAATAAGAAACCAGCCGTAATGACAATCCCTCAGTAAGGAGACATTATAAGCCAGTTTCATAAACTATTACTACACTTGTGTAGTCACCCATATAAAGTGTATATACATAAAGACTTGACAACTTGTACTGTGTAAGTAGTGTGAAAGCAAAAAATAAATAAACGTCGGATACAAAAAAAAAAAACTACCGCACCTGGGTGGGCTCGAACCACCAACCTTTTGGTTAACAGCCAAACGCGCTAACCCATTGCGCCACAGGTGCTACACAACAGCAAATAATAAAGTAGCAGTATACAAAACAAGCTTTCTGATACTATCCTACAATCAATATGCATGCATTAATGTGAAGGCCAAATTTATAGTTTATAATTTATAATACATTGCATGGGAGAATCAAAGTGCCAACATGTACTGTATTTTGCATACAGTACCAATTGTCCACATAAAGTTCTGCGCATAATTGGGCAAATACAGTACAGTTATGTAATTGGCTGTATTTTCTGTACACATGCATGGCAGTGCTTTAACTATAACAAAACAAATTTTGTAAGCAAAGAATGAAAAAGAGATCAAATCAACACACCTGGATAGGCTTGAAACACCAACCTTTTGGTTAATAGCCACACGCACTGCACCACAAGTACTGGATAAGAATATAATGGTGAGCTGTAATAAACTAACACAAGGCATGCATGGTGAAGCTGGCTTGATACCACCACTTGTCTGCTTTTTGAAATTGATTTTGTACACATGCATGTTCTGTGATTAACAAGCATCATTTGAGGAAATTCATACAAGTGTACCGCAGTGAAGAAGAAAATGCTGTCTGAGAGGGTCAGAACACAGTAACAAGTTAAAGAAAGTAATCACACCTATGTACTTTCAGCAAACAGTCAAACAGACAAACAAACTTGACATAAATCCACAAACCTCTGTGCAAAAAACAAGGTACAGCTCATATCTTATGGTTCTATAAGGAAAGTGGCTGCATTAAAATCCATAGACTTGTGTAGCAGTTGCCTTTCTTTTACCGGTTGCCTTAACCAAGTGAAAACGGAAAAAGGATGCTGGCTACACATTAGCACACAGATTTATCACCTTGTGGCAACAGTACAGAACACACAATATAGCCAATGTACTGTTGGAAGTAACCAAGTGGCACAGCACTTTAACAGTATCTTGCACAGTAAGTGGTAGATACCAACCAATAGTACTCCAACAGATAAAATTAACTTACTACATACAATACATCTGTATCATGAACAGATGAATCAGTATGAAGGCATAAAAAATTACTTACAGATATACATAAGCAGTATTACTACAATGTCTTGCAGTTTTTACAACTATTACTACTAAACAGAAGAACAATGCTTCCAAGGGGCGTATCTTGACATCTACCATATCAACAATGACAGGTTTGCCATTATTTGGCAGTTCAACCTCAGGTGGGCGTTCATTAGGATTAACAGTATCACAAGCATAGTACCACCATCCACACTTGCTTGTTACGGCACATGGAAGACGTCTGGACCTATCATTGACATCATCATATGTGCTGAACTGTGCCCCATCATGATAATCATATAGACCATGTGAAGCAATTCCTTTATAGCCCCACACACTGAGTCGATACTTATCACTGGCACAGCCGACCCTAAAGTAATCATAGTGAAAGTACGACCATGTCTGGTTAATAGCATATCTGGAGTCTGTTCTCATCTCCCATTGGCCGGTTTGTGTCATAGCATGTACAGCCTTGAGGCCGTACCAGAAATCAGCTCTAAGGTTACCAAATCCATTTTCGTAGTCAACCCAAGATCTTGTGAAGCTTATCCAATTCATGGAGTTATTTGTGTTGCGTTGTATGACAGTCCATCCTCCATTATCAGTGTCCATGTCACAGTAGACTTTAGTAGAGGTAAAGGGACTTCCCCCTGTTATGGAGTAGACACCAGAAGGTCCTAAGGGCTCAGAATCATCTTCCCCTGATCCCACAGCAATGAGGTCACAACACTCTTTGATGGGAGCTTGGCCACATTTCAACTTATACTGATTTTCCAAACTCTCACCGTTTGGGTTATAACTTGATACCTGCCTTACCATGAGTAGGAAGAACAAGTACAACATCTTTGCTGCCATGACAATCAGCCTATTTTCAACAGAGCAACTAATTCAAATAAGTACTCCAACTCTATACTGCACTAAAACAATTGTACTGCACATACATAGGCTAACTGCTTTTATGGCAAAAGCATTGTGCATGTCTATTGTGTGTGGTGATTTGGTTATCACGAGGGGTTTGGCAAAGCCTGCTGTCTCCACTCAAAGAATATTCAATAGTTTACAGCAATCTATACTCATTGTAGGTAATTGAGAAAGGAGACAGCAGGACTCAGCAAATAATATATGGTCACTCATTAATGCCTTAATATGGTTTTGTTGCATAAAGACGATGACCAGCATGATTGAAGATAAAAGGAAAGCAAGAGGGCAGACACTCATCGGAGCCCATGCCAGACATGAGTTACGTATGTACGTACCATACAAAAGTGGCTATACAATGTATCATTTAGCCTCTAACCATTTAATTGTGATGGCAGACAAAATGGCAGGAAAAAAAATCAGGTATGCCTTTAGCCAAGCACACATGTAGCTCAAATACTGCTATGGCTTAATTTCTTCACTGTTCGACATTGCTTCTACACAAGAGGTCCCTTTTTTCCAACCACAGTAACTACAATATGTACAGTGGATGCATCATGGACTTACTCCTTTGTGTTTCCAGTACTGTATAGGTGTTGATTTGTGGTAATGCATGTGGATCAGTACAGCTGGCTGTCATGAGGATCATCCGTAATTTCCACTGTGACTGGATTAAATGTACATGTATAAGGCACTTCTAGTACTGTTCTTTGTTTGCAATACCGTACACTGGATAGAAGAGAGCCAAAAACTTAATTTCCGTAGTAACTAGATAGGTACTGTTCTTTGTTACAGGTAGCTAAATTGACTTTTATAATACATGTATGCCTGGCTGGTGCCATTCTTTCCTTTGATGCAGTACAGGTGTATGTGATGGTTCATTCATAAATCATGTTACAAAAAAAGTTAACACAAGTGTAAGACAAAAAATTGAAATTTTATATTTGAGTAGAGACCATGGCAATGACATAAGGAAAGCCTTGTGGACATTTAATCCCTGCTTCTGTTATGGCTATACTCTGTATATGGCTAAAGTTGGAATTAAATGTCCACTAGTACAGCTGCAGGTATCGATGACCTCCCTTGCTTCAACGCTTTTTATTTCAATGATTCATACTCAAAAAACAAAATTTCTTAATTTTTCCTTTGCTTGTTGTTTTAGCCCTAGTATGAATAAAAACTGTAGTATAATCTAGTTGAGAAAAAATCTGCGACAGAAAAGTCAGCCAAAAAAAGAAAATCACTGTTCCTGCCTGGGATTGAACCAGGGACCTTGAGTGTGTAAGACTCACATGATAACCACTACACTACAGGAACACCACATTACCTATAGGAATTGTTTGAGCTCTTTACTTGATGGTCACACAATCACATGGTTTCAACGCCTGGACCATTTAGTAAACAAAAAAGTTGGAAACAAAGTGGAATGGCCACATCGCTAGCTCAATTGACATATGTCTGGCTGGCGCCATTCTATCCCTTCCTTCGATGTGGTATGTGTTGGTTCACCAGAAAGAAAGTAAACAAAACAAAAATAGGTAAAATGTTGAAATTTTATATTTGAGTAGAAATAAAAGGCAATGAAACAAGAGAGATCAGATCATCTATACCTACAGCTGTACTAGTGGACATGTAACCCCTAATTTAGTCATGGCCACTTACTAGTGTAGCTGCAGGTGTAGATGACCTCTCTTGCCATTGCATTTCAATTCTATGATCCCTACTCAAAAATAAAACTTCTAACTTTTCCTTTCACTTATTATATTGTTTTAAGAATAAAAACTGTAGCATAAACCTACTTGAGAAACCTGAGACAAAAGTCAGCCAACAAAAGAAACTCACTGTTCCTGCCTGGAATTGAACCAGGGACCTTGAGTGTGTAAGACTCACGTGATAACCACTACACTACAGGAACACCACACTACCTAGAGGAATTATTTGAGCTCTTAACTTGATACATTCAATGCCTGGACCCTTTTTTTGCTTTTATCTCCGGAACATTTCTAACTTTTTTTGTTTTATCACTGGAACCCTACTAACTTTTACACTAGCACTTGTGTAGTTTGTCATAGTTGAGAACTTGTCAACTTAAAACAAAATTCTGATACAAAAAAAAACAAACAAAAAAAACAACAACTGAAGAACACATAAAAAACTTTCACACCTGGGTGGGCTTGAATCACCAACCTTTTGGTTAACAGCCAAACGCACTAACCCATTGCGCCACAGGTGCTGCACAACAGTAAATCACAAAGTAGCAGTATACAAAATAAGTTTCCTCAAATCCTGTGACAAATATTTATGAGTCTATACAGTAACTGCAGTCCAAGTTTAAATGTACAAAATATATGTTTAAAAAAACAACAAACAAAACAAACAAACAGAACTGCTAACAAAAAGAGGTAGTTATACTAGTGCGCCTGGGTGGGCTTGAACTAGAGCTATGAAACTGGATAGAACATAGCTGATTGCTGAAGTACCTGTGGTAAGCCACGAATCCATGCGTGTCTTACGCTTGCGACGATTCACTATGATGCTTGTACATCTTCATCAAAATTAGTGAACACCCATAGCAGACCATAACTGTCAGTTATCTGGTTAACTGAATGACATTCCTGCATGTAAGTTACATGCCCCTAAATGTCAGATTGTCCTTATAGTGGTCAAAGTATTAGGCACCAAGTAATTATAAGCAGAATTCTACTACAAATGTGATATCAATGTTAACACATGAGAGAAGTATCCAAAAACATACATTTGTGGTGAATATCTTAGAGATCAGTTATTCAGTTATGCAAAAATAACTGATAACTGGAATACCTGGTAAGTTAATCAGTTTATCTGGTAAGGTTTCACAGCACTATCTTGAACCACCAACCTTTCCGTTAACAGCCAAATGTGCTAACCCCATTGTACCACAGGTGATAGACAATATAGAACCATAACGAATCAAGCTTTCTCATATCGCGCCTTATCTGCAGCAGTAGTGAGGGGAAGAGAGGTATTGGGAGAGATGGTGGTTCACTATGACTAGACAGACGCTAAAGTATGTTGGGACAAACCTGAGCTGTCTGTTATAGCTACTGTATGTGATATTTGGATAACTGTATACTTCTCCGTAGCCATAGTGATCGAAAATTAAGACAAGACTGGCAAAGGAGTTTAAGAAATTGGCATTTTCCTGAGCTTAAGTCAATCCCTTCTTATATGAATGAAAGCATACTTACTGAATAGCTAAGTTGACAGCATGCAACACTATAAAGAAGGGAGGTGTCAAAAGTCACCAAACTGATGCCACTAGTGCAGTATCAACAACTCATAAAATAGAGGCTTCTGCATATTCAACACCTATCAACACTCCTCAGAAAATAAGTGGTAGCACTTTGAAAGGTGAACTACATTTTTCATGAAGTGTAAAGTTCAGGCAGTACTGGACTTAGCTAGATACTTTTTTGAAGCTTTAAAATTTATTTCAGAGCTGATCTATTGCTTCAGTGCTACAGCAACAGAAATATCATCGCAAAACACATTATACATATGCCAAATGTTCTGAACTATAGTATACGACATTATCAGTCAAGTGGATCCAACCTGCTTGAGCTCTCTGGACATGAATCAATATCAAAATGATAATTGGGTGACGTAGAACCTTTAAACATGTAGCAGCTGAACAGAGTAGTGATATTCATTCCTCACCATGCCCACTACCTACCATTAATCAGTAACAGACTGTAAAATAGGTAATGCATAGGCTCATTCCCAGACCGCTTCTTTCCCTATTCTGGTTGCTCAAATACACCATCATCAAGTTCTGCTTTCTTCTAGAATTCATAGCTCTAGCTACATCTGTTCGCCTATTCTAATCAGTCACACTCTCTTCATGCTGTTTATAAACCTTGATTCTCTTACTTAACTGAGCAGTTTTTATTACTTCAATTAAACTTCATAGTATACTGAGTAATTCAGTGACCACGTGTGTCGTGCACGTGACACTCGTACAACATACACAATCGACCACCCAGTGTGGGACTTTCAATAAATTTTCGGAGACACAATGCACGCACGACTACTGACTTGTGTGAGGCTCACTCAGGCTTACCCAAATTAACATTCATGAATTCAAACAAAGACACAGGTGAGGTATTTCCTCCCATTTTGCACTCCATATGTTTACGTACTTCCTCTTACATTATTATCTAATGGTTCAAAGACTAAAAAGTTCAGTTTGTTGACTGTCACATTCACCAATTATGACATCACTTTTTGTAATTGCAGATAAGCAGCCCAAGTTTTAAAAGTATGTAAAGCAAAAAGGTTACTACCGCACCTGGGTGGGCTTGAACCACCAACCTTTTGGTTAACAGCCAAACGCGCTAATCCATTGCGCCACAGGTGCTACCTAATAGAAAAGCACAAATTAGTAGCATAAAAAACAAGCTTAAGCATTTATAAAACTGCAGCCCAAGTTTAAAACTGCAAAAATGTAGGCTAAAAAGATAACTTCACAATCGCACCTGGGTGGGCTCGCACCACCAACCTTTTGGTTAACAGCCAAACACGCTAACCAATTGCACCACAGGTGCTACATAATAGAAAAGCACAAATTAGTAGCATAAAAAACAAGCTTCAGCAACAAGCATTTATAAAACTGCAGCCCAGGTTAAATTGCAAAAATGTAAGCTAAAAGATGACTTCATAATCACAATCGCACCTAGGTGGGCTCGAACCACCAACCTTTTGGTTAACAGCCAAATGCGCTAACCCATTGCGCCACAGGTGCTACATGATAGCAAACCACAAATTAGTAGCATAAAAAACAAGCTTCTGCAACAATCATTGCGCTGGACAACAAGAGGTAACATTATATAGTATACAAAGCCATCTTTATATCCTGTTAAAAATTATCTTCTATACTTACATAGTTGAATGTCAAGTTCAAAACAATTAAGCACCTGCTAAAAGTATTTCTGTATAGCTAGTTTAAAATTAGTCAAGGAAAAAAACTGGGGCTCAAAACAACCACGTTTTTACATGCTTACTCATCACATCAAGGTATGCACATACGCAAATCAGTCACCAATATTTATTGTTGATCACCAATATTAATTTTATTGTCAACTATTTACCTGTAAGTATGAATAAAAACTGTAGTTGAGAAACCTGGGACAAGTCAGCCAAAAAAAAAATCACTATTCCTGCCTGGGATTGAACCAGGGACCTTGAGTGTGTAAGACTCACACGATAGCCACTGCACTACAGGAACAGCACACTGTTTATAAGAATTGTTTGAGCTCTTTACTTGGTGGTGTGTCGCACAATCACATGGTTTCAACGCCTGGACAGTTATGGCCACTAGTATAGCTGCAGGCGTAGATGACCTCCCTTGCCATTGCATTTTAATTCTATGACCCCTACTCAAAAATTTCTAACTTTTCCTTTCACTTTTTAGGAATAAAAACTGTAGCATAAATCTACTTGAAGAAAGAGAAACGTGAGACAAAAAAGTCAGCCAACAAAACAAACTCACTTCCTGCCTGGGATTGAACCAGGGACCTTGAGTGTGTAAGACTCACGTGATAACCACTACACTACACTACCTAGAGGAATTGTTTGAGCTCTTTACTTGATGGTGTGTCACACATTCAATACCTGGACCCTTTTTTTGCTTTTATCTCCGGAACCCTTCTAACTTTTTTGTTTTTATCACTAGAACCCTACTAACTTTACACTAGCACTTGTGTAGTTTAATTGTCATAGTTGAAACCTGTCAACTTAAAAAAAAACTCTGATACAATACAAAAAAAACAAACAAACAAAAAACTAAAGAACACAATAAAAACTTTCGCACCTGGGTGGGTTTGAACCACCAACCTTTTGGTTAACAGCCAAACGTACTAACCCATTGCGCCACAGGTGCTACACAACAGTAAATCACAAAGTAGCAGCATGCATACAAAATAAGTTTCCTCATATCCTGTGACAAATATTTATGAGACTGTACAATAACTGCAGTCCAAGTTTAAATGTACAAAATATATGTCAAAAAAAAACGGAACTGCTAACAAAAAGAGGTAATTACTAGTGCGCCTGGGTGGGCTTGAACTAAGGCTATGAAACTGGATAGAACATAACCGATGATGACTGAAGTACCTGTGGTAACCCATGAATCCATGCGTGTCTTACGCTTGCAGCAATTCACTACTATGATGCTTGTACGCCTTCATCAACTAGTGAACACCCATAGCAGACCATAACTGTCGGTTATCTGGTTAACTGAACTAAATGACATTCCTGCATGTAAGTTACATGCCCCTAAAATAGTACTGTTTCTCAGATTGTCCTTATAGTGGTCAAAGTATTAGGCACCAAGTGATTATATGCAGAATTCTACTACAAGTGTGATAAATATCCTACATTTTTGAGTGAATATCTTAAGTGATCAATTATTCAGCTAAGAAATTGGCATTTTCCTGAGCTTAATGAATGAAAGCATACTTGCTAAGATCAAACTGAATAGCTAAATCAACAGCATGCAACACTATAAAGAAGGGAGGTGTCAAAAGTCACCAAACTGATGCCACTAGTGCAGTATCAACAACTCATAAAATAGAGGCTTCTGCATATTCAACACCTACCAGTACTCCTCAGAAAAAAAAGTGGTAGCACTTTGAAAGGTGAACTAGATTTTTCATGAATTGTAAAAGTTCAGGCAGTACTGGACTTGGTTAGATCCTTTTTTTTTTTTTTTTTTTTGCAGAAAGAAGCGTCAAAATTTATTTCCGATCAGAACTAATCTATTGCTTCAGTGCTACAGCAACAGAAATATCATTGCAAACACGTTACACAATGAGTCAAATGTTCTGAACTACACAACATTATCAGTCAAGTGGATCCAACCTGCTTGAGCTCTCTGGACATAAGTCAATATCAAAATGATAATTGGATGACGTAGAATCTTTTAAACATGTAGCAGCTGAACAGAGTAGTGATATTCATTCCTCACCATACCCACTACCTACCGTTAATCAGTAACAGACTGTAAAATAGGTAATGCATAGGCTCATTCCCAGACCGCTTCTTTCCCTGTTCTGGTTGCTCAAAATACACCATCATCAAGTTCTGCTTTCTTCTAGAATTCATAGCTCTAGCTACATCTGTTCGCCTATTCTAATCTGTCACACTCTCTTCATCTTTGAAAGTTTTGTGCTGTTTGTAAACCTTGATTCTCTTACTGTACTTAACTGAGCAGTTTTTATTATTTCAATCGAACTTCATAGCATACTCAGTAATTCAGTGACCATGTGTGTCATGCACGTGACACTCGTACAACGTGCACAATCGACCACCCAGTGTGGGATTTTCAATAACTTTTTGGAGACATAATATACGCACAACTACTGACTTGTGTGAGGCTCACTCAGTCTCACCCCAATTAACATTCATGAATTCAAACGAAGACACAGGTGAGGTATTTCCTCCCATTTTGCACTGCCACCATATGTTTACGTACTTTCTCTTACATTATTTCAAAGTTGGACAAACCACTAAAAAGTTCAGTTTGTTGACTGTCACAATCACCAATTATGACATCACCTTTTGTAATTGCAGATAAGCAGCCAAAGTTTTAAAAGTATGTAAAGCAAAAAAGTTACTACCGCACCTGGGTGGGCTCGAACCACCAACCTTTTGGTTAACAGCCAAACGCGCTAACCCATTGCGCCACAGGTGCTACGTAACAGTAAAACACAAATTAGTAGCATAAAAAACAAGCTTCAGCAACAAACATTTATAAAAATGTAAGCTAAAAAGATAACTTCACAATCGCACCTGGGTGGGATCGAACCACCAACCTTTTGGTTAACAGCCAAACGCGCTAACCCATTGCGCCACAGGTGCCACATAATAGTAAAACACAAATTAGTAGCATAAAAAACAAGCTTCAGCAACAAACATTTATAAAACTACAGCCCAAGTATAAAATTGCAAAAAACGTAAACTAAAACTCACAATCGCACCTGGGTGGGATGGAACCACCAACCTTTTGGTTAACAGCCAAACGCGCTAACCAATTGCGCCACAGGTGCCACATAATAGTAAAACACAAATTAGTAGCATAAAAAACAAGCTTCAGCAACAAACATTTATAAAACTACAGCCCAAGTTTAAAATTGCAAAAAACGTAAACTAAAAAGATAACTTCACAATCGCACCTGGGTGGGCTCGAACCACCAACCTTTTGGTTAACAGCCAAACGCGCTAACCCATTGCGCCACAGGTGCTGGACAACAACAGATAACATTATTGTAGTATACAAAGCAAGCATCCTTAGATCCTGTTAAAAATTACCTTCTATACTTGCATAGTTGAATAAATAAAATTTTAAAGTCTATAAAACACCATTTAGGGTCACTCTGAAGGCAGGTTTAGGCTTACCAATACTTCTAAGTGTCATGAAGGAAGAGCGAAGCTAGTTTTGGGTGATAGTTTTGGGCACAAAACCCCAAACCTTTATCTACTATCATAGTCCACAGGCACAACTCACAAAGCTACTGTACTATTTTCTATGGCTACCTTTATGTCACGCATCTGTGTAATTTATTTGAACCATCACTTTTGGTTTACAGCCAAATGTGTTAATCCACTGCACCACAGGGAAAGGAATACTGTTACCAATATTTGTATAGCACTTCATTGCAAACTACTGGGAGCTATAATAAGGTGTATTGTTATGTATGGATTTCTAGTTTTTTTCTCTTCCCCAGGAATATAGCCAATGCCATACGCTGTAGCTATTCTGTACCTATAAACTACTGCAACGTCACATCATGATAAATGACACAACAACACTATCAACACTGTACTCTGTAACATTAGACTCTTCATACAGTCTGGGATTCCAACTTCATGATTAGCCATGCAGGTAGGTATATTAAAATTTCGCTAAATGCCATATGTTCTACCAACACTATTTTCGACTGTTCTATTAGAATGCTTTAATATCAATTGCAAATTTAACTAAGAACAAATTCCATTTTATAGGGGTTCAATCTCTTTTGGAAAATACATCCCAAAATCTGGACTTCCTTTTATGGCTACATTTAAGCACATTACATACACACCTATAAGTATGTGTGGTTTCCATTGCCATAAACAGCTAGAATCACTATAGCATGTCTGTCAGAACCCCTACTTAGTTAGATTATAATAATTAAAATTAGTTCACATACCTTTAATGCATCATTGGCTTCCTCAGCAGAAGAGAACTCTACGAAAGCAAATCCTTTAACTAGTTTGTTCTTGAACCTGGGTATGCTAAGGAAATAATTACACACAGATATAAATTGTCTTAAAATGTTATCTATACCTGACATAAGTCACAGTTCCATATTTTTTGAAGGTAGCCTTAAGCGTTTCGTGTGTAAAATCTAAGGGAAGGTTCTCCTACATGTAACAACAACAAACAGAAAAGTTAAAAACTCTTTAAACACATTATAACATGTCTTACAACATATAGTGTCCTCTCATCTACATTGCTCAGTTCAGACAGCGGAGTCGTACGACGAACCAACTGTTCATCTGCAGACACCTTGACAACAACAAAAAGTTGTAATTTATGATAACAATCAATGATGTATGACAAACTTAAAAATACATCACACTACCCTGCCATAATCCTTATACATGTACATGATCTTGGTTACTTATTATTTGATACTGGGCAGTCAGCACTGCTAATGTTGCCCCAGGGGACTCAGATAATTACAAAGAAAATCACAAAATGTCTAACTACAAATAATTACAAATTACTTCTCGTCTATTTGATCATAAAATAAACTGATGTTGATAATATAACATGTGGGGGTAGGGCATTCCATTCTCTGATGGTTCAAGGAAAAAAACTGTTTATGTAGGCTAGGCATCTGTTGTAACATTAGCAAAATTGTAAATCTGCTAGTAGTGAATACTTATCGCTGTATGAATACTAAAGAAGTAGCTTGGAATTTTCAGAGCCTGTAAGATAGTTGATAGATTTGTAAAATAAAGAAAACCTTTTTTAATAGGGCTGGGACGAATATTGAAATTTACCTTCAAACATTCGCTAATAAAATGTTCGAACATTCGAAGCTTCGGTGTCAGCTTTCAAGTTACAGGTTTTCTTGCAATTAAATATTATGCACATCTTAAGTTTTACAATTGGAAAATGCATAGCAGCAGTACTGAATGATGCAATCAATCGATTTCAATGGGTGTGTCTGCTATACTGCAATTGTGCATAGGCAAACACCAACTAATGGCTAAAAAGGGCATTTTCCATGCATTATCTATCACTTTATAAGGTGTAAAAAGGTTACAACTACAGTAGAAAGCTAAACTGTGATGATTTAAAAGTGAGCATGACACACAAAGATTAAAAGATGAACACTGATTGTGCAAGATGAATAAGCACAGATAGAGACGTTTATTTGTAATTCTTTTGTAGGCAATGAGTGCATTACAAAGCTTCAAAGGATAATTTATAATTCAAAGTTTACTCAACCTTTGAACCCACGAAACATTCGAAGTCAAAATTTGAAGCTTTAAACTCCAGCTACAAGACACAAAAGGAAAACAGTCGAGTGTGAACCAGAGACTTGGTTCTTTGCATAAACCTGTACCTGGGCCAGTTGAGATTTTGTAACATAGCTGATATGCTATGGCAGCAAGAGCAATTACATAAATTGTGTAGGCAGTAGAGACAGTCATTGAAAAATCAATACCATAGGCAGTCAATAAAATGGCCATCAATTGTGTTTTTCAAAAGTTTTAAAACCTATTAATAGAAATTCCCACAGTATCTGCCAGCACAGATTCCCCTGTACCAAGGCTAAACATGTATTATTAAAGTTTATGTGACAGTATGTCACCGTATTTTATTTTTTATTTTTACCAAGATAATTCCATGGAGGACCTGACCTTTAATGACTGTATTGATTAGCTAAATTGTGCATTATGGATTTGCTTTGCTAATTAATAAAATATTACATTTATGTCCAGCAAAAAAGTTACAGGACACAAGCGTCAGTTATAATTGTTTAATTTCAGCAAACAGGATATGATTATAAAAGAATTGTATAGCTAAATGTATACCTCCAGCAGTGAAGAGTTCTTCATTGCCTTAACAATCAATGTCCTGTCCTGTGTCAATGACTTCATCTTGTTAAAGCTAGCAATAACCTCAATTGGGACATCTACAGCAATGAAACAAATATAACTAACTCATACATATCACAACACCACGGACAGATCCTTTAAAAACTCAGAAACATGCACACCCCACTTGATAACCACGAGATTCTTCTGTATTTAGTGTACATACGCAGGACACATATAGTGTGCAGGTTCTAAGCATTCCACAAACAAGGGCTTCACTGGTACATCACCTACATGACAAAGTACATGTTTAACTTACAGCCTTCAGGGTGCTCCTGGATTTTCTTTTGCAAGAATCTGTCTTTGTGTAAATTAGAATCGCCAAAATAAAACTCCAGCTACAAGACGCAAGGAAAACAGTCAAGTGTGAACCAGAGACTTGGTTCTTTGCATAAACCTGTACCTGGTCTTGTATGGTTTTCAGTAACTTAGTTTTCTTCTTGAATTTTCGGTGTTTCTTCGCATCTGGCCTTCCTTCCATAGCGACGTTTCACTAATGTTCTAATAAAAGAACGCCTAAACAACTTCATGCAGAGTCGCGCACGTGACTTCATACAAGGCAAGTGAAGGGTGTAGTAGAGGCGTGTTCCTTGGTCAGTTGACAAAAAGCAACCAAGCAACGCAATGAATTTGTACACATATATACGGTCAATATAGTGACCTACTCGGCTAGTCCACTTGCAGTGCTGCAGTTGACCTTAGCCTCGACCTTTGCTGTCTTCGTTTGCCCAGCTACAAGTAAGTTGCACCGCATAAATTATATCAACAATATACTAACCCCAGGTACCAGGGCTTAGTATATCTATGATTTATAACATGCAGTTGTTTGATGCACGCTATGCCAAACTTGTATTCATATTAAAAAGGCCGCACAGCCTGTTAGATGAATCCTGCTCAAATGCACACAAATCAGTCATTAGGTAATTCAAAGGTTGCAGCACAAGTTGCTGTCAGATCTTCAGTGCTGGTCACTAAAGTATAATAAAATGATAATCAATCCAATGCTCATAGGCCCGACCTTACATTCTTGTGAAAATACTCTGGCCATTGTGGCCTCTGGTATAGCTGTGTATAGGTAGTTGGAGAGAAGAAGAATGAAGCATCAAGACCATGTAACATCTGATACAGTCTGGCTAAAATCGTGTCTCCTAAGGTGATAATCTGAGGTGTGATAAGCACGCAAGTCTGGTAGCTCTCTCTTTCTCAGTCTGGCTAGCATTTTCAGTTATATTATGTGGCCCCAGCATACCCTAAATTAGGATGAATGAGGGTCTTATATAAAGTGGCAAAGAAACAACTTCAAAGTGTTCAAAACACTTATTAGTAAGTCCCAGAATACGGTTGGCTTTAGCAACTACAGCTGCAGCATGTTGGTAAAATTTTGGTCACTGGCGATCACAATTAACTCCAATATACTTAGAGGGGAGGAATTCTATTGTATGCATTGCACAAGCTATTCTTTCCCCTGATTTAGATTGATGCATGAACCACACAGTTTACTTTCTAAGGGTATCACTTGAAGTCTCCTGAGAAACTCCCTGTGCGTTGCATCTGAGAGACTTATTAGAGCTTTGAAAAATATGTCTAACTGAGAAATTATATACGTAGTTTTCTGAGATAAAATCTGTTTAGTTGTGAATGCTCAGTGTTTTAAAGTGTCTGGCTTGCGTATTGTCTTAAAGATTAAAAAGGGGGGAGGGGTGGTTGTTGTTTTTAACAGGAGATTTGCTCAGTGAAAACACTGATTTTCAGTGGAGCCCTGTATACAAATAACATGCACATATGCTTCATACAACAAAAGTGACAAATTAATATAGAAATACATTGCATTATTAAATCATATGATTCTTTTAATGACAACAAGCTGATTACTTCAGTCACAGCTGGTGGTAAGGAATCTATAGACCAGCTCAACAAAAAGAAATTCCATTATCCAAAATTGTTAATTCTTGGAACAAATAATCGGTTTTTGTTGCGAGTGACACACTCTGTAATATCCTTTGAATGAGAAAATGTATATATGTAAATAATTATTGGTTTTTATGTTTCTGGTATAAGCTCAAGCTCTTTATAGCACTAGTACCATATGTTGGTTATACACAGTGGAACCTGTTAATGCAAACACTATTATATAAGCATGTTTGTACTTTGTAAATAGTTCTCTAATATTAATTGAATTATACGGAAGGCTTCCATAAGTGATTGGAAACTTCAACTCATCATGCAGTGTCAGTAACTGGTCTTCTACATGTTATCCTGATTACTACAATCAGGTATAATGTTGGGTCCTACAACAGGAATATGTCAATATACTCTAATAGAGCAGTCAGCCATAAGTCAATTCAGTAATGGGAGCACTAGGTATTGCCTGATTGTTGTACATTAATTCTTTCATGCTATATTATTTGCAACAAAAAATGATTTTTTTTCTTATGGACAGTGAATCATGCATGCACTGTAGCTGTTTAAAACAAGCTTGTGGAAGGTGTGATGTCATTTTAAAAGGCTTAGCTACCAAACTACATCAATGGCTGCATGATTACACTTCTAGTAGTGTTACTACATAGTGCAATTCACAAGATGGGTTATATCATAAAAACAGGTGTGCAGGACGCATGCAACAAGTAAGTTGGGCCAAGAACTGCACTAATTCATGATCAGTCATGGCCAGATATAATATACCTCTATTATATACACTGATAACAATATAGCAGCTGCCAAAGTCCCAAAAATTTAAGGTGCATTACAAGGAACATAGAAACTTATATGGTGTTTATTCCTACAACATGGTAACTGTTTAGCTATGTATAGTTTTGTGTTTATGTCTTGTTTTATGTTAGTTGCTCTGTAGTACAAATAGCTGAAATTCAATATCTGCCGAACTATGCCCCCACTTTCCACCATTACTGTATGCACTTTAGAACTGATATTACAGCTACTATAAAATACTGTATATACAATATTCATACTACTAATGACATGTATATTCTGGTCACCCTCAGAGATATTATATAGTCACATTGCCCACACACGCACACATGAAAACAGACAGTTTGACTGCATGTCCCAATGCTGTTCTATTCATAATGGTAGTAGGATGAAAATATGAATGACATTAATATTAAAAAGCAGATAATATTTAATGGCTTCTCTCATGTCTAGTATTTAAATTTATCATTAAGTAGTTACCTAATTAATGAGATCATTATCTAAACATGAGACTTCACAGCTAGTGAAAGATGCTCTTCTAGATCACAGAACCATTGCACACAGATATTATATCCGCATGAGATTACCAATAGACAAGCCCCCAATTAATAACTTGTATATTGCACCTATGTATCTATTACAATTGAATTGAAAACACAGACTAAAAGTGATGATAAACAAATGCCCATTTATTACCTATAGTTCACCAAAACCTGTGCCAACGTCTCTTAGCTTTATTCCTCTTACAATTTTGTGGCGGCTTGTTCTCATCTTTTGTAGTTGTATTATCTGGTTCTCTGCCCTTTGGCAGCTGATCATCACCCAGTTCCACTGAAGGTTGCCGCAATTGTGTTTCTCCTATGGAATCTTCACCAGTTCTTTCTAACAGTTGCTGTCTCCTATATGCACATGGTATTCTAGGTGATATAGATTCATTGTTATCATCATCTACAATCATTACCATCTTGGGTCCTATTGCTGGAATCTGTTCACAGTTTAATGACTCTTTCCTTCTAGGATCATGTCTTTCATTGTGGCTTTCTGGTTTAGGAAACTGCTTTGTTTTAGGTCTCTTTGTAGGTTGCCTTGTCTCTAATGCTTCTGTTAATAGTTGTTCAGTTTTATCAGTGTGTGGTTCTTTTGGCATCTGTAGTTCTACTATAAAAGTGCACTGCTCTTTAACTTCTTTTATCTGAACCTGACCACCCTCATTTGTTTCCATAACACATGACGTCAACTGTTGCTGTACCTTATGATCATATGATTCTGCTAGGGATTGTTGCTGTGTGTTATCACTGTGTACATGAAATCCTGTTGGAGATTGCTCTGGTTCTTTATCTACATCGGATTTACTTTGTGGCTGTTGTGTACTGTCACCAGCAGTTTCCACTGATCCTATCAAAGCAGCTATCCTGTTCTGAAATTGGTACTTGACTTTGGAGCGATCTGCTTTGCCGATGTTGATTAAGTACCTGACAACACTGCTGTAGTCTTTCAAGAGAGCAGATGACAGCGGTGTCCATCCATACATATCCTCGGTGTCAACCATAGCTCCAGCGTTAACCAGTACCTCAATCACTTCTTCATAACCATTCTTTGCTGCTACATGAAGAGGTGTTGTTCCAAACTTATCCTTACTGTCTAATGCTGCCCCTCCATCAATTAAAACTTTAGCAACTCTTCTATGGCCATTCTTCGCTGCAATATGTAACGGTGTAGTTCCAGCGTTATCCCTGCTGTCTAGCATGGCATTTTCGTCCACCAGAAACTTCACGAGACGATCGTTTCCGCTACGAGCCGCCTGGTGTAAAGTTGATACTCCTTTTGTGTCATGAACGACAGTAACGTCTACTCCTTTAGAGACAAACTTCACTAGTGCTTTGATATCGCCATTACTTGCGTCCTTCAATATTTTTTCATCTCGCATCGCCTCCAGTTCACTGAGACGGCGTGTTTTTGCCTTCAACATTCCCGCTAAATCGCACCATCGAATGAGGTAAGGAGTGAGTTAGCTGTCCGTATCACTGACTTGTTGACGTATCACTGTTACATGTCGTGGATACCATACCTACAATGTAACATCCGTTCCTAGGAGTCACTGAACGGAGGAGGTACTTCCCCTTGACATTTAATTTTAAGCATTTGATGTTGTTGCGTTTTCACAGGTGGCTAGACAACTAGACTACGAGGATTTTAGGTACTGTAATGTAAATACCCCTGATCACATGTCCTAACACAGAACTCTGGGGAGAAATCAGTGTCCCCCGGTCTCGCTGTCGATCGATATCCGTACACTTTCCGGATTTGGATGTGATTTAGCTTCAGATCTGAAAAACATGGGATATGATCAAGAAAAAAAGTACAGTTAAAAACTCATATACTCGCTCATATATTCAAGTGATAGTTTAGGCCATAGTTTATCTATAAAAACACTTCCAGGTAAATGTTGTGTTTAATAGGGAGTGGACTTGCCAGTAGCCGGGATAGCTACAAAAGGCTAGTTTTCAATTTCCCCCTCCTTTTTTTTTGTGCATATCAGCCATGTGTTACCGGAGTGCATGCAGAGAATATGCAAAACCCATGTTATGTATTAGGCCTATGTTGTTTTGTTTTTATCTGCTTTACCAGTTTGACACTGGAGGCAGAGCCTGTACGAGGTAAAGGAACCTAAGCAAAAAATCGTTCACTAAAGTGTAACGCCGGAAACAAATACCTAGAAGGGAATTATGTATGTAGTCGTGTGGCTGCTGCTGTCTTGAGCTATATTAGAGCCGGCAGGAGCTTATGCGGAGCCACCTAAGGTGGCAAACGGCTCATAAGCTCCTGATCAGAGCTAGATGATGTGTCATAATAATCTCACTGAGAGACAGTCAAGTTGACCCTATATAGTATATTTTAATTGTACAAATTGTAGGTATAATGTATTAAGCCTCTTAGAAGTATTACCTTTTCAACACAATTATATGACTTTCCTAGATATACATAAGAAATATAAGTATATAGTGTGTTATCTACACATACATGGGATTTCAAACTATATCGGTACCAATCCAGGCGCCATGTTTGGTTATACAGCTAACCCATGTCATAGAGTTACTGGTATGCATGCATACATGCATGACCAACCTTTTCTGTTGTGTTATACACTAAAGCCATATATATATATAACTTAAATTGGTTGAGCAGTTAACATGATTAAATCAGTTAGTTAGCAGACACAGAGACTGCATGAGATGCACATAGGTAGCCTAATTGATTGTAATAAAAGTGTGCCTTTATTTCTTGTGGTGCCATAATGTGATTTCCAAGAATGTTATGTCACGTATTTCAGGTTACATATGCGACTCAGTAAAAATTGTGATCTTACGCATATATAATTTCAGAAACCGAAATGGGTTATGATGATCAATGAGCTAGCTTTATAATCTAGTGATGAGTCATCATGTATGACTCTGACTTGCTAATAGCAAGCTTAGAGATACTGTCTCTTGCTACAAATAAAGCTAGGGTATACGTATAGCTGCACAGTAAAAAAAAACTAGTGAAGGCCACTATATACTACTTTCTACCACAATACTCACTACTTTTGTGTAGCCTTCACTACTTTTTTGTAGTGAACGTCACTATCAAATTAGTAGTGAACATCACTACACAAAAATGGTGAGTATTGTAGCAGATATTAGTAGTGACCTTCACTACATTTGGTAGTGACCTTCACTAGTTTGTTTTTACTGTGTGTAACTACATACACTAAGATCATTAGCAAATGAAACTGCCCACTAGCAAAATATCCTATTATATGTATGCATTTTTAGTATTATATGCAGCTTAGTGGCATATTACTTGTGGTAAATCAGTTTATAGCTACAGTTAGTATAATATGTACTTCTCTTTTTTGTTGCAGCACTGAAATTTTAGGAATCGTAAATCACAATGTCTATTCTATGTTTTTTCTTTTACAAAAATAAAGTCCTAGCTCAGGCACTGATCCAGAAATATATCAAGCGTAGCTGATGGCCCAGATTTTAAGTTAGAGTTCTCAATGTTTTAGTATTTACATTAGGGAAAGAGATGACAATATTATCGTCTAGCTTGTACAGTGAAGCAAGCACACAGTAGCATGATAGCTGAAGCCAGCTCTTGCATGTGCACATATCACGCATGTATGTTGTAATCCCAGTAAACACCATTAGTTAAAACAGCTAAATGTATCACCTGTACACATACTTTCACATTCTTCTCTGTTGTATGTGATATGTAGGAGATGATTTCTTAGATTTGTTCCATTGAATAAGTAAACTATATCATCTCCCACTATTCACATGTCCCATAGAAAGAAACATTACCTTAAAGGTTATAATTATAGCTATATATAGAGAGTTCCTTGTATGTCGTTTCTCACTACTTGCTATTAAATAGCCAACTTTTGAATTTTACTAATTATGATGCAGTCGCGTTATGCCATAGCCCTAGGGTGACTTGCTGGCAGTTGAAAAACACAAAAGTAAAAATTGAATCAGCCCTAAAGCATATTTTCCTTCAAGAACTCCTCTGCCTGGTGGTAGCTAATACTGTCCATTATTCACCATGATGCATACTACTACCATCTAACAGACTGGGTAGCATTGAAATCGGATTGCAGGGATTTAATTCATGTTGACAAAATATGCAAATAATTTGATAACAAAAGAGTGTTCATGATTAGTATTATGATTTTAGCACAATATATTACATGTCTGAGAGGCTGCAAGGCCATACATGGTGGGTGGCTAGCCACCCCTCTGGATCCAGGGCCTATATATATACCACGGCGATGTGCATTACTCATTCAATACAACAGTACACCCTACCAGCTTCCAAATTTTAACACAGGCTCAGATCTTTGGATTCAAAACCAAATTCACTGATCATTAGACATGCCATAGGACCACCAGTGCATCATTTCAAATTAAGAACAGTTTGATGGTACATGCATTACCTTGCAAGAGATGAGTGGTTTTTTGCAGTTAGGTTTATGTTCAATGCCCTTTACCATTTGTTTAAACCTGTAGTTGGCACATGGACAGTACTGGTCGCCCCTTCCCAATGGATTCTTCTGAAAGCCAGCTGCATAAGTCCAAATGTGACTTTGTCTTCGACCATATGAAATAAATACCCCATCTATCACCACACTAACTGGCCGTCAACTATTTACGCATGGACCAAATGCATCGGTATGTCCCACTTGATATCCCATCACTCTACCACAAACTTTACTGTAGCTAATTCCATTAGTGGAGAGAAGTTGGCACTAGCACATCCAGGGGTAGTCAGACCTCCACAGGTACGTATGGGGCTTTTAATAAGGTTGAATTCACCAGGACAAGAATATGATGTGTTTTTCATGTCAATATAAGCAACTCTTGTTCTTCCCTTACAACCACACTGTTCAGCAGTAGGCTCCATTTCACAGTAGACTTCACCTGTCTTTAGATTATACGTAGTAACCAAAAGGAGTAGCTGGATACTTTTTCAATATCTCCTTGCAAGAGGCAGGTTTCTCAACTTCTTTATAAACCATGCATGCTATTTGTGTTGCATTCTTGCGATAAACAGACAATAGCAGAATCAATAATTGTACCAGTGAACTCATTGTGTCTTGTCAATGTAAGCTCACAAGCACATCTTGTATATAGTATCACCACAAGTGCTGCTTTTTTATAATTCTGCAGCTATAACCATAATGTAATTAGTACGTAGGTTCCATCCTTTGACTCTTCTTATAAATTGTATGACTTTTCTTAAGAATTTATGCATCCATGCATGACCTGTGTGAATTGAGCTCTAAATAGACCAAGAGCCAGTAGTGACTCACAGCCACAACAAATAAACACTACTGCAAGCACTGTTTGTACTTTAGCTTTAAAATGTAACCCAAATTTGCAAACAAGCCTGAAATAAATAATCATGTAGCTTCACTATACTAGTATAGTGAAAACTCCTGAATAAAGTCCTCATTAATGATCACACCGAGGACCATGCTCAGGTACATTGTAGGCCTCAGGTATACTGTACCTGAGGCCTTCAATATATGGTCCTCAGCGTGATCATTTGCCTGACTTCATTTACTATACTTGGCATAAATTATACTTTACTTCCATACAACACTGGTGAATTCAATTTTAAATGTCTATTTAAAGAAGGAGTGCTGGTATAAAAGCCGTTCAGTACCACAATAGTGACATGTTCACAAACCATATACAATGTGATATGCATCACCCCCAGTTCATGGCCATTTTGGACTTTTCAGTAGATTGGAGTCAGATGTGGTGTGGAAAGTCACAGTGTCCCTGCATCTTATTATAACCAAGTTATGGTTATATATGTGATCATTGAATTATAACTATTACACACTTCTCTGAGTTTGTGGCAAAGTCCTGGCCACAACAGCTGAATAACAAATGTAAAACCACACTTGTATGTGGTTTAGAACACGCCTACGTATACAAAATGGCTTGCACTATATAATTTATTCCAGTTTCCAGAGGAACCATTTGCATATTTATTCAACTGTGCTTAATGAGCATGTACCCATTTGTCAACTATCAGTGAGCAATATTGACATTCTTAGAAACTGTCCAGCGTATGAATGTGTACCAAAGGTAGATGATGTTCTAACTTGATCTATCACATCATATATAGTCATAACACTGTAACTACCTTCCACATAGATTGTTAATTTTGTCTTATTCACACATCATAAATATACTGCATACATTTATGAATTTTTGCTCATCTGCACGGCAATGGCACCGAGTATATAAATAATTTCTGTATAGAGACACATGGCTGCAATCCTATATAGCTTCAAAGCAATTATTGATAGGTACCTGAAATGTCTGTACTATACTAACACCAAGTGTTTCATTGCATTACAACAACCAGGAGTAGTTAAGTGAAAATATAATGTGGGGAAAATACCTATAGCTACTTGGGTTTCTCAAAATAGTTTGGGAACAATGTGAGCCTAGATATGGTAATTCATGTAGTAGTGATTTTGATTCAGTATTCGCCTAAAAGTGTGCCAAACCACAATCATTTCCTCCCATGGTTTGCTAATCAACTGCATGCAGTGTGGCATGGAATCAAAACGACATTTATTTTTGGATATGAATCCCTCACAAAATACTTTTGGCTCTTTTCAAAGTAGGATCAGCTTCATTAGTGTATATTGCCAATTACAATGTAACAATTTAAAAATATTTCTTTTTGGAAATATATACAAACAACCTGAATGCCTCGTGTAACTCCTACATTGCATAACTCACAATTAGGTGTGGCACAAACTATACATTCACATGATGCTGACACCTCACACATACACAAACACACTTATATGATATTACTAGTATGAAGAACTGGACATGAAATAATTAACCAATATGGTTAGCTATATCAGCAGCTAAAATAACTTTCCATGTTTGCTAAGCAATGCAAATTCAATTTTTACAGCTGAATAAAATACGTAGAATTTCTCTGGAAATGTCACAGCTCCAATAAAATATTTTATGCACATCCAACTAGCACTTAGATAATCTCAGTTACGTAAATGCATGCATAATACTGTAAGAGTGGTAACCTATAGGTACTGAATATTTAACTCATTTGAATTACAAAAGCTGCTATAATCAATCACACTCTGGTCTGGTCTGACCACTGCACCTTGTCACTAACTAGTAGTACATTTATACTTGCTCAACATGCTGTTGGTTTGACTTTCCCTATCTCCAAGATGTCCAAGTCCTATCTTAAATACACATATGTATGGAACATTACACTACTCATCTTGCTATATATATATAGCTTACCAATTAATACTCCAAGATATTTTGTGGTAGTGACTTCCTTTATATGAGATTCCACAATATAATGTGTTATAGAGCTCTCTTTTTTGTTTGTAAACTAATACTTAGAAATTCAAATTTGGAAGGATTAAAAGGCTTGCCATTTAGCTAAGTGACTACTTTTCAAGGATATCATAGTCTTGCTGTAGTGAGTTGTATAGTCATCCTTCGAGCAAACACTGATAGGAGTACAAGAGGACATCATCATCATAGAGTCTTACTTTATTATGTACACAAGTAGGGAGATCATTGATATGCATCAGAAATACTAGAAGAGCTACAGAACTGTTATTTGTGGCACAATCAAAATTAGACGAGTTGCATGATTATGATTTTTCATGTTGTCTACTACAACATGTTGAGATCTGCTTGTTAAAAATATTGGTTCACACTGGGAGAGTTTCTGACTTTTTTGCCTTGCTAAAGTCGAGAGATAAAATTGTCCTTTATTTTGACATTATTCAGCAATATCACTGGTGGCTCCAGGAATTTTGGTGACAGGTTTCCAAATTTTCTGTTGCCGGCATGCACACTTAAATCTAGGAGGATCCAGGGGCTTGCTTCCCCAGGAAATTTTTGAATGCATTCTAAGATTAAATACTGTCTTTAAACTGACGTTTTAAATATAATCTTTTGCTTGCTTCTGCTGGCATAGCCGGTATCACGAGCAGGCTAGGTGGAGTTGTATGGAGTTTGAAACATACAACAGATATGGATGCCATTCTGGGGCCTATTTAATGTCTTAGACACTCTGAGATATGATTTTAGACTGTGTTGGTACGGGTAGAGTAACTATTAGAGTAGTTGAGGGCTGTTGTATTAGAGTATTTCAATCTGAACCTTTGATTCCTTTGCAAATCAATGTAAAACATAATTTTAATTGCTTTGCCCAGTTACTGGAAACCTCAGAAACCCCCTAAATCTGCCCCTGGGGTATCACAGCTACTTTATGATGTTTAACCTATGCTCTTCATACAAGATCTAGATAGGGACCAGTCTATTTTGCTTTTTTTCCTACCTATTTTTCTTTCCAGCAATTCTTTTATTTTTCACCTATTATGCTCCATATTTTGCTCAAGAATTATAAATTTTGCTCAGCACTGATCTTTTTTAATTGAATATTTCCAAGTGCAAAGCTACAGTTTCGCCTTAAAGTGACTGTTCTATTAGAGTATCTCGATCAGAAATTACTTCTAACATGTAAAGCAAGAAGCCAGCTAATATTGCTTAACATGTGTGACTGTTTTGTTCCTGTAACAATTAGCTATACATTGTTGATATTTTAGCGTGTCTGACTGTTCTATTAGAGTATCTCGATCTTTTGTGCAATTTTTATGTCCACTTCACAAAAATTTCACCTATTATGCCAGCAGTTTGCTCATTGCTTTTACCCAACCATTATGCCAAAAATTTTGCTGGCGAAATCGACGGGTCCCTAGATCTAGAAGACTTCATATATTTTTGATACATTGAGTACATAATATGTTTTAGAGCTAATACAAGTGAGTGAGATAGATCTGAAGTTACAGGGAACTGAATAGAAGCCTGTCAGTTTTCATACCTCTGGTATGGTCTAATGATGCTTGAAATATTAATGTTAAGGTAGGATCAATTTCAAGCCTAAATTATTTTGGGAAACAAACTGGAAGATTATCAGGATCATTAACCTTGTTGGAATTAATGTTACTTAATAGTTCGGCAACACCCTAGATATGGAGTTGACACAACAGAGGGGTCACCTTCCATAGTGGAATACAGGAGGTATCTTCATTAGTAAACACTGATGAGAAGTAGGTTACAACAAACAATTATATCTTTAGTCAACAGGTCAGCGTTCAGTACTTCATTCAAGAACAACACACTTACCAAGATTTTACCAGCACCTTAAACTTCCTTCCTCATTAACTAGTACTCAAATGTAATATTTACAAGTTATAATTCTTGTTACAGTTGAGTTAACAATTTCCCTAGAAAACCTTTGTTTACTCAAGAGTGATGCTTGATCGTCTTTGTGGTTTACTATAATATTGTTAGCAAGTGACTATAAAAAGACCAACACCATCTACCAGCTATCATATTGTACTGTTGACCACTTGTACAAGTGTGGAGTTACATTTGCAATGAAATTAAGTTGCTGTTTTTCTGTTCTGCTACTGGTGGCAGCTGGAAACTCAATCATAGTGCCAGATAAAGATTTAGAGGGAGGAGGACCTTCTTTGGGAACAGACCAGGCAAATCCAGGGCAGTCCTGTCGCCACATATATGAGTCTAATCCTTCTAGTCATGAAAAGTCCGGCTATTATTGGATTAAACTGACTACAAGTGAGACAGTTCTGGTAAGGTTTATAGCTACATGATTTTGATACAAACACAATATAAAAACACATTGTAATATACTGTACAAACTACAGTTCTTACATTGAAAATACTGTTCATAGGTATACTGTGATATGGGCTCTTCAGGACAAGGTGGAGGATGGACAAAGATCGCTGATGTTGCTGGAAGTGATTGTCCACCAGGATGGGAAAGTATTACTATACCAACAACTGAAGAAAGAGTCTGCAGAGGCAGTGGTGAAGATTCCGGATGCTCTTCAGCTAATTTCTCTGTCCGTGGTCACATTTTCAATAAGATTTATGGCTACGCACTTGGCTATCAGAAAGGACGTAGTTTGGGATTCAGTTCATACTACTCTAGTGCTCATAACATAGATGAGCATTACCTTGATGGACTTTCTATTACTTTAGGCAATCCTCGTCAACACATTTGGAGCTATGGGGCTGGGATATCAAAAACAAGCTATATCAACAAAGCGTACAACTGTCCTTGTTCTTCTTTTAATAATGAGGCTGCACCTAATTTTGTCAGAAATCACTATTACTGTGAATCAGGAGCATCTAACAATCCTTCAAGATCAGACTATATTACTGATAATGTGCTATGGGATGGAAAGGATTGTGCTGAGGGAAATAGTTGTTGTGCTCAACTGCAAATGCCATACTTCATCAGGATACTACCCTTTCCAATAAATGGAACCATTGATTATGTGGAAGCTAGGATTTGCCAGGATAGTAGCTTTGATTACGGATCAGCTCTTATAAAGGAGATGCAGCTCTTCATCACCTATGATCCTTAAGGAGTGTTGATACATTCCAAGGTCATTAACTCTTGCTTGAACTTTTGTTGTGTTTTAGGTTAGGCATTGTGTAGCTATAGTTTGCAACTTTAATTTGCATTCAGGTTTTTGTCATGCGCATTATTAATGTTGTACCAAATTGTTACAATCACTATCATTTAAATACCTACTGCAATACATGACCAGGTCTACAAAACCAGGGTACAGGAATTAAAGTGACAATTATTAGGCTTTTCTTCCGTACATTTTTTTATTTCTGGCAGAGACCACTACTGAGCTATGTAACAGTACTTTCTAAAAAGCCTGAGGCCATACCTATTAGAAAAGTTGTTATTTGAAACTGACTGATCCAATTTTGCACAAATTTAAAGTTTAAAAAAAAAACTATAACAAGATCAAATGACACCATGACAAATAGCTTTTAATACATGTAAAAAAGAAACAGCACGCACAGCAAAAACTAGAAAGTGTGAAACACAAAATTGTCATATTACAACACCTTTCTCATTCAGCAGTCTACACAATTCAGTCAACGTGGCCAGTGTGTTCTAATACCAACAAAAATTTCTGTACAGTATCTTCAGCCTTCCAAATAATGTAACAGGTAAATCACCTTTTTGCCAGGTGGCTTGTGAGCGCTGTTTAAATGAAATCTCTGGTCAGGGGTAAGGATTGCATACTTGTTTAAATATGGTATCAACAACATCATTTTGATGTACGTAGACATCTCTGGCTGGAGCTGGTATATTATGTCAATTGTAGATGGTGGGTGCTCTTGATCTTGACCTTGATCCTGATTTTGACTTCCAACTTGGATCAGACATTCAACTTGACATTGACCTTCGATTTGACCTTGATGTTCAGCTTGGTATTCCAGTCTATGATTTGCTGTATTAGGGTTAGCTTGTAGTTGGTCAAAATCATCCGTCACTTGAATAGGATAATGTACAGCAATAACACTACCATCTATGGAAATATATACGCACTACATGTGCGTGCAAACATAGATAATAGACACCCACACTGGATTAGAAACTTCTAAGTACCACCTAATCTATCCGTGCTTCGCACCCCTTATACTGAGATTGGTTGCTTAGGACATTTTACACCTGCAATACTGACCAACATATCTCGTGCATGCAAGTTACCATCCAGAGCTAGCTAGCTAGCTATTAAGCCATTGTTTGATCAAGCTGCTAGAATTGCAATATCCAGCTCACACAGAATTTTCAATGTTCGCTCCTCAGAACTGGGATTTGAATGACATACCTGTAAGGTTTTTTTTTATTTTCGCAGATAACAAGACAGTCATCCATCTACACGAGTATCAAGAAACTAGTTGTATGTTTGTCAGTTATATTATTTGGTTATCTGCAAATGTAAAAACCTTTCGGTTCAGGGACTACTGACTTCCAAAATAGAAAATAGGCATGAAATAGAAATATCAACGGTTAGAAAATTTGCATGCATGCTTGCTAAGCTATGCAAGCTGAGTTTTACAGCTGTATATATAGGAAATGTCACAGTTCCAGTAAAAATATGTTTTCATGTGCAGTGCATCCAACAATTAAAGCACTTAGATAAATCATTATAAGTGAATTAGGTGCATACATATACCAATGCATAAGAGTGATAATCTAGGCACTTAATGTTTGACTCATTTGAATTGCAAAAGCCATAATTCTAACCAATCACACTCAACTACTTGTAGATTGAGCACATTTGTATACAATGTACTTGCTTAGTAGGCTAGCTGGTGACTTCACCTTCCCTAAGTCCTATAGCTAGTACATCTCATTGATACATGTATATGGAACTACTTATACTGCTATCGATATGGGTCAAAAATTATTTTAAATGTATAATAATATTATGGTGCAGCTAGCCTGTACGCTATTAGAAGTTCAACACGGTGCTTACTGCATATCCAACTATCTAGTGCAGCATAATTATAGTGAGCATAGCTTAACAGCTGAATATATATATGCAGAAACATACTCTACAGTGTCCTCTGTAGTACCAGATATGCAGGCTATTACTTTTAAAAATATAGCCAAACCATGCAGGGAATGGAGTATCAGTCCCGCCGGCCACAATGACTTCCTTTGGCTGAACAAATTTAAAACCACACTTCCTTTGGCTGAACAAATTTAAAACCACATTTCTTTGGCTGAACAAATTTAAAACCACACCAGGATGCATGTGGTTTATAACATCATACATTTAACAACTTATACGTAGGTTCCGGTTTCCAAAGAAATTATTTATTCAACTGTAAAAATTCTAATTGCTGCTTAATGAACATGTACCCCTTTGTCAACTATCAATGAGCAAAATAATTAACATGCTTAGAAACTGTCCAGTACTTGGAAACGGACACAAAATTATGTAATAGTCCTCCAGGCTCCTCCTGTGGGTTATATACTACTTGGGGAATTATCTGAGTGGTACACAGGTCAGCGTTGAAACCGGGTCACTACTGCTGACCCGGATGACCCACTGACCCGGATAGCAATCCGGGTCAGACCCGGATGTGACCCGGATGTGATCCGGATTGAATTAAGCCGAGGCGCGCGATAAGAGCTATGTTTCTGGTATTCTCGAGCGAGCGAGACTACGTTTTGAACGTTCGATTCGTGTTGAGTAAACGAGTAGTTATGTGATAACTAAGCCGATAAGTTTATAATTTTAAAATCAGTCAGTGGGTTAGTCTGGCGGCGCCCGCCCTTACTCCATGCGAAGGGGCGGGCGCCGCCAGACTATCAGTGGGTATGGTTCCAAGTAACTACTGTGAGTTTACAGACAGCAATTGGGTGTGGCTTCATACATACTTAGTATTGCAATTTCCCAATATATTAAAATAGGTGTGGCTCACAAAAGTACTTAACATCCTGCTGCAAGACTAGACCTAGACTATATACAACTCATACATTAATCGATTAGTGGGCGTGGCTCCACATAAGCTTGCAAACAGAAACGGACACAGTTTCATGCTACAGACTGCACTTACTAATAAATGGGCGTGGCTGAGCGTATGTTTGTAACGCGATTAGTGGGCGTGGCTCATGAAAGAGCTACGCGACTAGCGTTTATAGGTTCCACGTCGTCAAACGATCAATTTCGTTTCTCACGTGATCCAATCCGGGTCAGACCCAGATAATTTGTAAACCGGGTCAGACCCGGATGACCCGGAGAAAATGTGACCCGGTTGACCCGGATGACCCGACCCGGTTTCAGGTACCCTAGTGTTGGTTAAGTATTTTGCTCAATACTGCCACATGGAGACATTTTGCTTGAATGTGCATATAATTATGCTTGTGAGCATGTATCATGCGTGAGCGCAACATAATATGAATGTGTCATTCCAATGATTCCATTACATCATGAGTTGTTTTTCTAAAGGCTATTAATACCTCTGCCTTTTTCTATGCAGCATCAGTAACTGGCCTTGTTACCTTTGTACAGTGCAACAATATGTTATCTATCCATGTATGAGTGAAGTACACTGAATCATTTTTGCTGTATGCTAACACAATCACATGATGAATCCCTTTCCTAGCTGCTAAACAAGCCTTAACACATAGAACAATGCTTGGCTGCATAATTTCGCGTCATAGGATTATGATGCATGACCAACTTCCTCTGAATCTGTACCAAAGGTTACTTAATTTACCACACCATAGAGTTATTCATAACACTGTAACTATTTCCACATACACATAAATTGTTAATTTTGTTATTCACACATTAAATGTGCAACTACATGTAACAAGGAGTAATACATTTATGTATGCAACAGCAATGGCACCGAGTATATAAATAAATTCTGTATAGAGACACATGGCTGCAATCCTAACTTCAAAGCAATTATTGGTAGCTACCTGAAATGTCTGTACTATACTAACACCAAGTGTTTCATTGCATTATGACAATCAGGAGCATTCAATGCAGTTAAGTGAAAATATAATGTGAGGAAAGTACCTATAGCTACTTGGGTTTATCAAAATAGTTTGGGAACAATGTGAGCCTAATTCATGTAGTAGTGATTTTGATTCAACTGATCTGTATTCGCCCAAAAGTGTGCATGGAAACAAGCCAAACCACAGTCATTTCTTCCCATGGTTGCTAATCAGCTGCATGCAGTGTGGCAACCGCATGGAATCAAAGCGACATTTATTTTTGGCTATATATAAATCTCTCAAAAATACAAGTAGGATCAGCTTCATTAGTGTATATTTCCAATTACAATGTAGCTACAAACAATTAAAAATATTTCTTGTGGAAATACAAACAATCTGAATACCTCATGTAACTGCTACATTGCATAACTCACAATTAGGTGTGGCACACACTATACATTCACATGATGCTGACACCTCACACATACACAAACACACTTACATGATATTACTAGTATGAGAACTGGACATGAAATAATTAACCAATATGGTTAGCTATATCAACAGCTAAAAAACTTTCCATGTTTGCTAAGCAATGCAAATTCAATTTTACAGCTGAATAAATTTATACTTAGAATTTCTCTGGAAATGTCACAGCTCCAGTAAAATATTTTATGCACACCCAACTAGCACTTAGATAATCTCAGTTACGTAAATGCATGCATAATACTGTAAGAGTGGTAACCTATAGGTACTGAATATTTAACTCATTTGAATTACAAAAGCTGCTATAATCAATCACACTCTGGTCTGACCACTGCACCTTGTCACCAATAGAATGACCAGTAGTACATTTATACTTGCTCAACATTCTGTTGGTTTGGCTTTCCCTATCTCCAAGATGTACATGTCCAAGTCCTATCTTAAATACACATGTATGGAACATTACACTACTCAACTTGCTATGTACAGTAGCTTACCAATTTATACTCCAAGATATTTTGTGGTAGTGACTTCCTTTATATGAGATTCCACAATATAATATGTTGTAGAGCTCTCTTTTTTGTTTGTAAACTAATACTTATAAATTCAAATTTGGAAGGATTAAAAGGCTGCATGGCCATTTAGCTAAGTGACTACTTTTCAAGGATATCATAGTCTTGCTGTAGTGAGTTGTATAGTCATCCTTCGAGCAATCACTGATAGGAGTACAAGAGGACATCATCATCATAGAGTCTTACTTTATTATGTACACAAGTAGGGAGATCATTGATATGCATCAGAAATACTAGAAGAGCTACAGAACCGTTATTTGTGGCACAATCAAAATTAGACGAGTTGCATGATTATGATTTTTCATGTTGTCTACTACAACATGTTAAGATCTGCTTGTTAAAAATATTGGTTCACACTGGGAGAGTTTCTGACTTTTTTGCCTTGCTAAAGTCGAGAGATAAAATTGTCCTTTATTTTGACATTATTCAGCAATATCATTTAACAGTGGTAATTATAACTGGTGGCTCCAGGAATTTTGGTGACAAGTTTCCAAATTTTCTGTTGCCGGCATGCACACTTAAATCTAGGGGGATCCAGGGCTTGCTTCCCCAGGAAATTTTTGAATGCATTCTAAGATTAAATATTGTCTTTAAACTGACGTTTTAAATATAATGTTTTGCTTGCTTCTGCTGGCATAGCCGGTATCACGAGCAGGCTAGGTGGAGTTTGAAGCATATGACAGATATGGATGCCATTCTGGGGCCTATTTAATGTCTTAAACACTTTGAGATATGATTTTAGACTGTGTTGGTACGGGTAGAGTAACTATTAGAGTAGTTGAGGGCTGCTCTATTAGAATATTTCAATCTGAACCTTTGCAAATCAATGTAAAACATAATTATAATTGCTTTGCCCAGTTACTGGAAACCTCAGAAACCCCTAAATCTGCCCCTGGGGTATCACAGCTACTTTATGATGTTTAACCTATGCTCTTCATACAAGATCTAGAAGACTTCATATATTTTTAATACATTGAGTACATAATATGTTTTAGAGCTAATACAAGTGAGTGATATAGGTCAGAAGTTACAGGAAACTGAATAAAAGCCTGTCAGTTTTCATACCTCTGGTATGGTCTAATGATGTTTGAAATATTAATGTTAAGGTAGGATCAATTTCAAGCCTAAATTATTTTGGGAAACAAACTGGAAGATTATCAGGATCATTAGCCTTGTTGGAATTAATGTTACTTAATAGTTCGGAAACATCCTAGATATGGGGTTGACACAACAGAGGGGTCACCTTCCATAGTGGAATACAGGAAGTATCTTCATTAGTAAACACTGATGAGAAGTAGGTTACAACAAACAATTATATCTTTAGTCAACAGGTCAGTGTTCAGTACTTCATTCAAGAACAACACACTTACCAAGATTTTACCAGCACCTTAAACTTCCTTCCTCATTAACTAGTACTCAAATGTAATATTTACAAGTTATAATTCTTGTTACAGTTGAGTTACCAATTTCCCTAGAAAACCTTTGTTTACTCAAGAGTGATGCTTGATCGTCTTTGTGGTTTACTATAATATTGTTGGCAAGTGACTATAAAAAGACCAACACCATCTACCGGCTATCATAATTATTACACTGTTGACCACTTGTACAAGTGTGGAGTTACATTTGCAATGAAATTGAGCTGCTGTTTTTCTGTTCTGCTACTGGTGGCAGCTGGAAACTCAATCATAGTGCCAGAAAAAGATTTAGAGGGAGGAGGACCTTCTTTGGGAACGGACCAGTCAAATCCAGGGCAGTCCTGTCGCCACATATATGAGTCTAATCCTTCTAGCCATGAAAAATCTGGCTCTTATTGGATTAAACTGACTACAAGTGAGACAGTTCTGGTAAGGTTTATAGCTACATGATTTTGATACAAACACAATATAAAAACACATTGTAATATACTGTACAAACCACAGTTCTTACATTGAAAATATTATTCTTAGGTATACTGTGATATGGGCTCTTCAGGACAAGGTGGAGGATGGACAAAGATCGCTGATGTTGCTGGAAGTGATTGTCCACCAGGATGGCAAAGTATTATTATACCAACAACTGAAGAAAGAGTCTGCAGAGGCAGTGGTGAAGATTCCGGATGCTCTTCAGCTAATTTCTCTGTCCGTGGTCACATTTTCAATAAGATTTATGGCTACGCACTTGGCTATCAGAAAGGAAGAACTTGGGGATTCAGTTCATACTACTCCAGTGCACATAACATAGATGAGCATTACCTTGATGGACTTTCTATTACTTTAGGCAATCCTCGTCAACACATTTGGAGCTATGGGGCTGGGATATGAAAAACAAGCTATATCAACAAAGCATACAACTGTCCTTGTTCTTCTTTTAATAATGAGGCTGCACCTAATTTTGTCAGAGATCACTATTACTGTGAATCAGGAGCATCTAACAATCCTTCAAGATCAGACTATATTACTGATAATGTGCTATGGGATGGAAAGGATTGTGCTGAGGGAAATAGTTGTTGTGCTCAACTGCAAATGCCATACTTCATCAGGATACTACCCTTTCCAATAAATGGAACCATTGATTATGTGGAAGCTAGGATTTGCCAGGATAGTAGCTTTGATTACGGATCAGCTCTTATAAAGGAGATGCAGCTCTTCATCACCTATGATCCTTAAGGAGTGTTGATACATTCCAAGGTCATTAACTCTTGCTTGAACTTTTGTTGTGTTTTAGGTTAGGCATTGTGTAGCTATAGTTTGCAACTTTAATTTGCATTCAGGTTTTTGTCATGCGCATTATTAATGTTGTACCAAATTGTTACAATCACTATCATTTAAATACCTACTGCAATACATGACCAGGTCTACAAAACCAGGGTACAGGAATTAAAGTGACAATTATTAGGCTTTTCTTCCGTACATTTTTTTATTTCTGGCAGAGACCACTACTGAGCTATGTAACAGTACTTTCTAAAAAGCCTGAGGCCATACCTATTAGAAAAGTTGTTATTTGAAACTGACTGATCCAATTTTGCACAAATTTAAAGTTTAAAAAAAAAACTATAACAAGATCAAATGACACCATGACAAATAGCTTTTAATACATGTAAAAAAGAAACAACACGCATAGCAAAAACTAGAAAGTGTGAAACACAAAATTGTCATATTACAACACCTTTCTCATTCAGCAGTCTACGCAATTCAGTCAACGTGGCCAGTGTGTTCTAATACCAACAAAAATTCTGTACAGTATCTTCCACCTTCCAAATAATGTAACAGGTAAATCACCTTTTTTCCAGGTGACTTGTGAGCGCTGTTTAAATGAAATCTCTGGTCAGGGGTAACAGGGGCGGATCCAGGAGCTGGCAAGGGGAGGGGCACAAACAGGCTAAGTTGTAGCGTAGGTGGTTAGGGATAGCCATGCAGATTCTCATGTCTGCAAATGATCACCTCTTAGTAGTGTCTCACTGTTGGTTTTCCCATTTTGGTCTTTGCAGCTGG
This sequence comes from Dysidea avara, assembly GCF_963678975.1. NCBI lineage: Eukaryota > Metazoa > Porifera > Demospongiae > Dictyoceratida > Dysideidae > Dysidea > Dysidea avara. The sequence goes on along the minus strand of NC_089283.1, from coordinate 13,795,265 downwards.
GATGGTGTGAAGTCTTAAAAACTGTTTAAATGGCTGTGAATGTGTTAAACCACAGCAACACTTCGTACAGGCTCTGCCTTCTGTGTACGCCCTCCAGTGCCTAACTGGCTCGCTAACTGGTAAAGAGGATAAGAATAACACGATAATTATTTTAGAGGCGCTTAGTACGCACGAAGGTGCTGGGTGACAATTTCACAGCTAGTTTGACTTTGGTTTGCTTTGGTCTCAGGTTAATTTGTAGTAAAATGTGTTTTCATGAGTTTTATGAACTGATCTTGGCCTGACAAAGTTTAGTAGAAGTATGGCTGGCTCCTCCACTAGGTGGGGGGGGGGGGGGAGCATTTGCCCCAAATGCCCCATCCTGGATCCGCCATTGGGTAAGGATTGCATACTTGTTTAAATATGGTATCAACAACATCATTTTGATGTACGTAGATATCTCTGGCTGGAGCTGGTATATTATGTCAATTGTAGATGGTGGGTGCTCTTGATCTTGACCTTGATCCTGATCTTGACTTCCAACTTGGATCAGACATTCAACTTGACATCGACCTTCAATTTGACCTTGATGTTCAGCTTGGTATTCCAGTCTATGATTTGCTGTATTAGGGTTATCTTGTAGTTGGTCAAAATCATCCGTCACTTGAATAGGATAATGTACAGCAATAACACTACCATCTGCAATATATACGCACTACATGTGCATGCAAACATAGATAATAGACACCCACACTGAATTAGAAACTTCTAAGCACCGCTTAATCTATCCGTGCTTCGCACCCCTTATACTGTACACAGTATATACCAGGAATAGATTTTTCTACCTAACCTCTGTCAGTATATAGACCAGATTTGGTATTGGTTCTAATGATGCTAACCTTTTGTTTGAACTGTCAGTTGTTACCAATACTAAGCACCATCTGTCAGCTGCTAACAGCAGAAAAGTAGATTGCTATAGCTCATTATTATTGGTCCTTCAATGTACTGGCTTGTATGCCCAGCATGTTACAATTGAGATTGGTTGCTTAGGACAATTTACACCTGTAATACTGACCAACATATCTTGTGCATGCAAGTTACCGTCCAGAGCTAGCTAGCTATTAAGCCATTGTTTGATCAAGCTGCTAGAATTGCAATATCCAGCTCACACAGAATTTTCAATGTTTGCTCCTCAGAACTGTGGGATACCTGTAAGGTTTTTTTTTATTTTCGCGGATAACAAGACAGTCATCCATCTACACGAGTATCAGGAAACTAGTTATGTTTGTCAGTTATGTTATTTGGTTATCTGCAAATATAAAAACCTTTCGGTTCAGTAACTACTGACTTCCAAAATAGAAATAGGCATGAAATAGAAATATCAACAGTTAGAAAATTTGCATGCATGTTTGCTAAGCTATACAAGCTCAGTTTTACAGCTGTATAATATATAAGAAATGTCACAGTTCCAGTAAAAATATTTTCATGCGCAGTGCATCCAACAATTAAAGCACTTAGATAAATCATTGTAAGTGAATTAGGTGCATACATACTGATGCATTAGAGTGATAATCTAGGCACTTAATGTTTGACTCATTTGAATTGCAAAAGCCATAATTATAACCAATCACACTCAACTACTTGTAGATTGAACACATTTGTATACAATGTACTTGCTTAGTAGGCTAGCTGGTGACTTCACCTTCCCTAAGTCCTATAGCTAGTACATCTCATTGATACATGTATATGGAACTACTTATACTGCTATTGATATGGGTCAAAAATTATTTAAAATGTATAATAATATTATGGTGCAGCTAGCCTGTACACTATTAGAAGTTCAACACGGTGATCACTGCATATCCAACTATCTAGTGCAGCATAATTATAGTGAGCATAGCTTAACAGCTAAATATATATATGCAGAAACATATTCTACAGTGTCCTCTGTAGTACCGGATATGCAGGTTATTATTTTTAAAAATATAGCCAAACCATGCAGGGAATGGAGTATCTGTTGCACAGTCCCACCGGCCACAATGATTTCCTTTGGCTGAACAAATTTAAAACCACACTAGGACACATGTGGTTTATAACATCATACATTTAACAACTTATAGATTCCGGTTTCCAAAGAAATTAATTCAACTGTAAAAATTCTAATTGCTGCTTAATGAACATGTACCCCCTTTGTCAACTATCAGTGAGCAAAATAATTAACATTCTTAGAAACTGTCCAGTACTTGGAAATGGACACAAAATTACATAATAATCCTCCAGGCCCCTCCTGTGGGTTATATACTACTTGGGGAATTATCTGAGTGATACACAGGTACCCTAGTGTTGGTTAAGTATTTTGCTCAATACTGCTACATGGAGACATTTTGCTTGAATGTGCATATAATTATGCTTGTGAGCATGTATCATGCGTGAGCGCAACATAATGTGAATGTGTCATTCCAATGATTCCATTACATCATGAGTTGTTTTTCTAAAGGCTATTGATAACTCTGCCTTTTTCTATGCAGCATCAGTAACTGGCCTTGTTACCTTTATACAGTGCAACAATATGTTATCTACCCATGTATGAGTGAAGTACACTGAATCATTTTTGCTGTATGCTAACACAATCACATGATGAATCCCTTTCCTAGCTGCTAAACAAGCCTTAACACATAGAACAATGCTTGGTTGCATAATTTCGCGTCATAGGATTATGACGCATGACCAACTTCCTCTGAATCTGTACCAAAGGTTACCACACCATAGAGTTATTCATAACACTGTAACTATTTCCACATACACATAAATTGTTAATTTTGTTATTCACACATTAAATGTGCAACTACATGTAACAAGGAGTAATACATTTATGTATGCAACGGCAATGGCACCGAGTATATAAATAAATTCTGTATAGAGACACATGGCTGCAATCCTAACTTCAAAGCAATTATTGGTAGGTACCTGAAATGTCTGTACTATACTAACACCAAGTGTTTCATTGCATTATGACAATCAGGAGCATTCGATGCAGTTAAGTGAAAACATAATGTGAGGAAAGTACCTATAGCTACTTGGGTTTCTCAAAATAGTTTGGGAACAATGTGAGCCTAAGTCATGTAGTAGTGATTTTGATTCAACTGATCTGTATTCGCCCAAAAGTGTGCATGGAAATAAGCCAAACCACAGTCATTTCCTCCCATGGTTGCTAATCAGCTGCATGCAGTGTGGCAACCGCATGGAATCAAAGCGACATTTATTTTTGGCTATATATAAATCTCTCAAAAATACAAGTAGGATCAGCTTCATTAGTTTATATTGCCAATTACAATGTAGCTACAAACAATTAAAAATATTTCTTGTGGAAATACAAACAATCTGAATACCTCATGTAACTGCTACATTGCATAACTCACAATTAGGTGTGGCACACACTATACATTTACATGATGCTGACACCTCACACATACACAAACACACTTACATGATATTACTAGTATGAAGAACTGGACATGAAATAATTAACCAATATGGTTAGCTATATCAACAGCTAAAAAAACTTTCCATGTTTGCTAAGCAATGCAAATTCAATTTTACAGCTGAATAAATTTATATTTAGAATTTCTCTGGAAATGTCACAGCTCCAGTAAAATATTTTATGCAAATCCAACTAGCACTTAGATAAATCTCAGCTACGTAGATGCATGCATAATACTGTAAGAGTGGTAACCTATAGGTACTGAATATTTAACTCATTTGAATTACAAAAGCTGCTATAATCAATCACACTCTGGTCTGACCACTGCACCTTGTCACCAATAGAATGACCAGTAGTACATTTATACTTGCTCAACATTCTGTTGGTTTGACTTTCCCTATCTCCAAGATGTCCAAGTCCTATCTTAAATACACATATGCTTGGAACATTACACTACTCAACTTGCTATGTACAGTAGCTTACCAATTAATACTCCAAGATATTTTGTGGTAGTGACTTCCTTTATATGAGATTCCACAATATAATATGTTATTTGTAAACTAATACTTAGAAATTCAAATTTGGAAGGATTAAAAGGCTCGCCATTTAGCTAGGTGACTACTTTTCAAGGATATCAAAGTCTTGCTGTAGTGAGTTGTATAGTCATCCTTCGAGCAATCACTGATAGGAGTACAAGAGGACATCATCATCATAGAGTCTTACTTTATTACGTACACAAGTAGGGAGATCATTGATATGCATCAGAAATACTAGAAGAGCTACAGAACTGTTATTTGTGGCACAATCAAAATTAGACGAGTTGCATGATTATGATTTTTCAGGTTGTTTACTACAACATGTTAAGATCTGCTTGTTAAAAATATTGGTTCACACTGGGAGAGTTTCTGACTTTTTTGCCTTGCTAAAGTCGAGAGATAAAATTGTCCTTTATCTTGACATTATTCAGCAATATCATTAGGCCACGAAAAGTTAATTATATGTTTCTGGTTTCCTTCCTGGTCATTTTTTTGCTGAATGAATTGCACAATCACCATACAATAATTTATAATATTTTATATCTGTTGAAAAGTATTCATGTCTTGTAAACACTTTTTTTCTTATAAAGATGCACTAACTTTATGCATCAACTTTGTTTTCCCCTATAGCCTGCTAATTCCATGTACTGTACATATGTCAAATGCAGTACGTGTACCACATCAAAAAAACAAAAGAAGAAGAAGCCTGGTCACCTGGTCAATTTTGGGGAATTGGTAGGACCAGAAACATATAATTAACTTTGCACGGCCTTAACAGTGGTAATTATAACTGGTGGCTCCAGGAATTTTAAACTGACGTTTTAAATATAATGTTTTGCTTGCTTCTGCTGGCATAGCCGGTATCACGAGCAGGCTAGGTGGAGTTGTATGGAGTTTGAAGCATACAACTGATATGGATGCCATTCTGGGGCCTATTTAATGTCTTAAACACTCTGAGATATGATTTTAGACTGTGTTGGTACGGGTAGAGTAACTATTAGAGTAGTTGAGGGCTGCTCTATTAGAGTATTTCAATCTGAACCTTTGATTCCTTTGCAAATCAATGTAAAACATATTTTTAATTGCTTTGCCCAGTTACTGGAAACCTCAAAAAAACCCTAAATCTGCCCCTGGGGTATCACAGCTACTTTATAATGTTTAACCTATGCTCTTCATACAAGATCTAGAAGACTTCATATATTTTGATACATTGAGTATATAATATGTTTTAGAGCTAATACAAGTGAGTGATGTAGGTCAGAAGTTACAGGGAACTGAATAGAAGCTTGTCAGTTTTCATAAATCTGGTATGGTCTAATGATGCTTGGAATATTAATGTTAAGGTAGGATCAATTTCAAGCCTAAATTATGTTGGGAAACAAACTGGAAGATTATCAGGATCATTAGCCTTGTTGGAATTAATGTTACTTAATAGTTCGGCAACACCCTAGATATGGAGTTGACACAACAGAGGGGTCACCTTCCATAGTGGAATACAGGAAGTATCTTCATTAGTAAACACTGATGAGAAGTAGGTTACAACAAACAATTATATCTTTAGTCAACAGGTCCGTGTTCAGTACTTCATTCAAGAACAACACACTTACCAAGATTATACCAGCACCTTAAACTTCCTTCCTCATTAACTAGTACTCAAATGTAATATTTACAAGTTATAATTCTTGTTACAGTTGAGTTAACAATTTCCCTAGAAAACCTTTGTTTACTCAAGAGTGATGCTTGATCGTCTTTGTGGTTTACTATAATATTGTTGGCAAGTGAAAATAAAAAGACCAACACTATCTACTGGCTATCATAATTATTACACTGTTGACCACTTGTACAAGTGTGGAGTTACATTTGCAATGAAATTGAGTTGCTGTTTTTCTGTTCTGCTACTGGTGGCAGCTGGAAACTCAATCATAGTGCCAGATAAATATTTAGAGGGAGGAGGACCTTATTTGGGAACAGACCAGGGCAGTCCTGTCGCCACATATATGAGTCTAATCCTTCTAGTCATGAAAAATCTGGCTCTTATTGGATTAAACTGACTACAAGTGAGACAGTTCTGGTAAGGTTTATAGCTACATGATTTTGATACAAACACAATATAAAAACACATTGTAATATACTGTACAAACCACAGTTCTTACATTGAAAATATTATTCTTAGGTATACTGTGATATGGGCTCTTCAGGACAAGGTGGAGGATGGACAAAGATTGCTGATGTTGCTGGAAGTGATTGTCCACCAGGATGGCAAAGTATTACTATACCAACAACTGAAGAAAGAGTCTGCAGAGGCAGTGAAGATTCCGGATGCTCTTCAGCTAATTTCTCTCACATTTTCAATAGGATTTATGGCTATCAGAAAGGAAGAACTTGGGGATTCAGTTCATACTATTCCAGCGCACATAACATAGATGAGCATTACCTTGATGGACTTTCTATTACTTTGGGCAATCCTCGTCAACATATTTGGAGCTATGGAACTGGAGTATCAAAAACAAGCTATATTAATAGAGCATTCAATTGTTCTTCTCTCAATAATGAGGCTGCACCTAATTTTGTCAGAAATCACTATTACTGTGAATCAGGTGCATCTCAAAATCCTTCAAGATCAGACTATATTACTGATAATGTGCTATGGGATGGAAAGGATTGTGCTGAGGGAAATAGTTGTTGTGCTCAACTGCAAATGCCCTACTTCATCAGGATACTACCCTTTCCAATAAATGGAACCACTGATTATGTGGAAGCTAGGATTTGCCAGGATACTAGCTTTGCTTTTGGAACAACTCTTATAAAGGAGATGCATCTCTTCATCACCTATGATCTTTAAAGGTGTTGATACATTCCAAGGTCATCAACTCTTGCTTGAACTTTTGTTGCACCTTAGATTAGGGCATTGTGTAGCTATAGTTTGAAACTTTGCATACAGGTGTTTGTCATGTGCATTATTAAATGTAAGTAGTTATTGTAAGCTGCAATACATGACCAGGTCTGCTAAACCAGGGTACAGGAATTAAAGTGTTAGAGGTTTTCGTTTGTTTGCTTTTTTTCTGACAGACCACTACTGAGCTATGTAACACTACTTTCTAAAAATCCTGAGGTCATACCTATTTACAAATCGTTGTTTGAAACTGACCAACCCAATTTTGCACAGATTTTAAAAGTAAAAAAAAAGAAGCATTTAATACATGCAAAAAAGAAACAAATACACAACAAAAACTAGAAAGCGTGAAACACAAAATTGTCATATTTTAACATTTTTCTCATTCAGCAGTCTACACAATTCAATGTGGCCAGTATGTTCTTTGGCTTCCTTTAGTGCTAACAAAAATTTCTGAACAGTATCTTCATCTTTGCCTTCCAAATACTGTAACAGGTAAAACACCTTTTCGCCAGGTGACTTGTGAGGACTGTTTAAATGAAATCTCTGGTCGGTGGTAAGGATTCCGTACTTGTTTAAATACGGGATCAATGACATCATGTTGATGTACCTAGACATCTCTGGCTGGAGCTGGTATATTATGTCGATTGTAGATGGTGGGGGCTCTTGATCTTGATCCTGATCTTGATTTCCAGCTTGAACCAGATATTCAACTTGACGTTGAGCTTCAATTTGACCTTGATGTTCAGCTTGACATTCCAGTCTATGATTTGCTGCATTTGGGTTAGCTTGTGGTTGGTCATCATCCATCACTTGAATAGGGTCATGTACACAAATATCATCTGTGGAAATACACCATTTTACACACAAGTACACCTAAATGTGCATGTACACACAGAGTGCCTGTGCACTACTCAGGTAAGTCAAATATGCTCAAAATTTTGCCCAAAATGCTTTCAGGAATTTCCCAAAATTTCCACTTATTTTGTTCTTTCAGTATTCCCATTATTGCTCACATTATGCTCCTAGGTTAGCAGTATTTCTAACAATTATTTTGGAACATTTCAATCAGTGAATGCTCACTACAAAGTGACTGATTGATCTATTAGATATTATCGATCCTAGGAGATAGCTATATACAATGCAGCTGAGTGGTATGCAGTTTCCACTGACTGCTCTATTAGGGAGGATTGATCTATTTTCATGGAATTAAGCTCCATAGAATATCCACCTAATAAGCTAGCATTATGCTGGCATAGCACTCCAGCATATTATGCTGGAATATTTTACGCAGGCTTACTCAAGTACTAAAGTTGGTGCAGACACTTGAGTGGTGCCATGCAATAACCCAAACTAATGCAGCTCCACTATGAGAGATACAGACATTTGTACTTTTAAAAAAACAGTTGCTCAATAAATCACTAGTACTTAACATGTTTAGTATATCACATACAGTACCTCAATTATCTGAACTTTGATTATCCGAACCTTTGATTATCCGAACAGTAGCGGTGACTGTTCTATTAGAGTATTTTGTCAACAGGTGTATGCTCTATTAGAGTAGTTCAACAGAGCTCTGTATATAAACCAATGGGCTTCATTTACCCGAATAAATTCACTTATCTGAACATTTTTGTGATTCAGCTGGCACACAGGTGTTCAGATAATGGAGGTCCTACTGTACATCAGTATGAAAATCCACTAATAAATTATTTCCATGCAAAACAGCCAAGCTGTATAAAAAGGGTGCGGCCTTCAAAAAGCCAAAGCCATTATTAAAATTTATTATCATCTACATCATTGCTGCGATTTTATGGCCGCCACCTTTGATTTCACAAGTTTTTTTGCCAAGGCTATTCGAAGTCTGCACCCTTTTTATCAGCTTGACTGATTTGTGTGGATTTCACTTCTTTTCATATTTCAAATATATATATACCAAATGCCAACTTTGAGGTTTATTTTTACACAAATCATTGTTCTTCTTACTGTATCTACAGATGCAATGAAGATGACATAAGACAAACTAGTGCTCTACCAACACAGAAAGATACTTACCGATCCGATACCAAAGCTAATTTATACTGATAAAATTTGTGCTTGCTTGTTCATGGCTATACAAAGTTGTAATATATATGTAATGCCTGTATTTATTTGCATGCATTAGTGTTTTATAGCAAAGTAAATTCCTTCCAAGTTAGGTATACTATTCGTCTATTAAGATTTTGCAGTGACTGTTCTATTAGAGTACCCTGATTTTTCATGCAAAACATGATAAGTTGATAAGCGCTATTCTAATAAACAAGCTGCAAATTGTATTCTAGCATAAAAGGTGCAGGATCTGCTACCTTGCAGTGACTGTTCTATTAGAGTATTTTGACCCTGCGATTTACAATGGTTCGATTTTTGCTTTGTACCGTATAGCGGGAAATTTTCGAACGGTTAAATTTTCGAAAAAGAGTGCTTCATTGTAAATTCGGAAAAATATTTTAGAAACAATGCCTCTTTCCGCGCCACACCGTAGATAATTAATTTACGGAGGATGCAAGTGCATGGTTGCGTTGATCACATACATTGTTAGAATTTGCTGCACGCCCAATCTGGCTGTGGTAGAATCTCGTATAGCTACCCTAGGGTCTTCCTTCGAAGGTTGAACCATGTTGTTTGGTGGATTCCGCCTTAGTGGCCTGCGGATCGAACTTCGGATTGAGCCATAGCTAAAGTACATGGCGTTTTCCAGCCTAGATGTTTGCTGATAATTATAGTCTTTCCTGGTCTCTCGAGCTCTTAAGGGCTTCAAGACCCATGGTGACATTCGTGCTCGTTCATATGCGAGCGCGTGTTAGCTATAGCTATATGGCTAGCTACTTGTGTGTGGTCCAGTGCAGAAACTATGCATGCGTGCACTCCCAAAAATCATTTATATGTACCTAGCTATACTTTCTATGATTATCACTTCAAAGTCGGGATGTACTAGCTAGCTAGCTATTTTCGAAAACACATTGTTATTTTCGAATTTTTTGAAAATTTAATCTTTCGAAAATTTCCCGCTATACGGTAACTCTATAGCTGTCAATGTGATTTCTTTAAACCACAACAGGTTTGAGCTACCTATACGCATACCGATTTTAAGTTGGCCTTTTTTAACACAAATAATCATCTATAGCTGTATGACTATTAATCAGATTTGCACCAAACTTGGTACGTAATTGTGCCACAATACGTTCTTAAAGTGTAACGAAGCTAAGAAAACGGAGCTATGCATTTGCATTTATAATCGTTTTTGTAAAGTGTGCGAAAAGAGTAATCTAAGCCCCCTGAGCCCCCCCTAAATGAAGAAAACAACTGAATTGAATTTTGAAGGCTTATATTTCACGATTGCATTAGGCAATCTCTTGCTCAAATTTGGTATGTGGGGTGCTGAAGGTGGAGGGTGTTTGGAGTATAAAAATGATTCCAATTCGAGAAGGTAGCACAGAGCTATATGTGTGAAAATCATGTTTTTCCCCCTGCAAATATACTCACGGTGTGGCGTGCTGGCTTTCTTGGCCACACGTGTGTCTTGATACTGATTATATTACAAAACTAAATAAGTTTAAGAACAATTTAGATAATTACTGGCATCAAATTGGATATGGACAGACTAAAAGGCCCTCGGCCTATTAACTATAAGTTACTTGTAATGATGTACATTGTCCATAATTTAATACTAATACTTTTTAGACATGTGCTGACACGCTGTCAGGACAACATGAAAGTTGAGTGGACATAAATCAGTTTATCCGGACATTTAAAACTTTTTGTGTTTCTCCTTTCCTGTATGTGTTTTACCAAATTATTTTTTTCAAGCAAATTATTTTTTTTCGCCAATGTGTACAACTGATTACTACTCAAAGTACTCATCCATTCACAAACAGTGACAGATCAGACAAGCACAGCATTTTAGGGTTCTGGTCACATATAAGAACTCCTATAAATTCAGTGCTGTTACAGGAGTTGTAGGAAAGGAGTCATTAGGAAAAATTACCTCAGTAGTACTATAGCTATGTAGTCAAACTTTACTATTGGTGCTATGAAATAGTGTCTCACATGATTATAAAATGGACTCCATTCTAGTTCAAAATACAAGTTAGGTGTACAGATGAATACCACAAGTAAAAGCTAGTAATGGCTAACAGGCTATAAGTACATTTGCCAAGTAACTGTGTCAAATAGGCTGGCATAACATGTGCACTGTAACCTTTTGGTCTCTTAGGCGTGGCTTTGTGGCCACACCTCGTGTTTTGGGAATTTTGCAATATTAAAATTCGCGACATATTTTATCACATATTTTATCACGTGGAGTTTTGTTAGGTTTTTAGCACCTGTAAACTGTCGCAACAACAAACCAGGTGCTTGTTTGTACATAACAGCTTGCTGATTGTTTTGTAACGGCTTGATCAGTTGCTTCTTCCACTACACAACACGTGTTTCTTCACCAAACATCCCTGAACGCGGCTGCCCTAATCGTTAACGAACTTCAGGCGCCTGCATCAATTCATCGTGGATACAAGCGTAGATACAAAGAAACACAGCAAACATAACAAATTTCACTGCTATCCATCTTGTACGCGAATACTTATTACAACAATGTGATAAATTCGCGCGAGGAATTTAATGTCGTGAACTTGTCACCTCGCGAGATTAAGTGTCGCATGATTTTATGTTCGCAAGTAAATATGTCCGCGAGAAAAACCCGCTATACAGTACTGTATAGCAGAAAATTTTCGAAAGGTTAAATTTTCGAAAAATTCGAAAATAACAATGTTTTTTCGAAAATAGCTAGCTAGCTAGCTAGTACATCCCGACTTTGAAGTGATAATCAAAGAAAGTATAGCTAGGTACATATAAATGATTTTTGCGAGTGCACGCATGCATAGTTTCTGAACTGGACCACACACAAGTGGCTAGCCATATAGCTATAGCTAACACGCGCGCGCATATGAGCGAGCACGAATGTCACCATGGGTCTTGAAGCCTTTAAGAGCTCGAGAGACCAAAAATTACTAGGAAAGACTATAATTATCAGCAAACATCTAGGCTGGAAAATGCCATGTACTTTAGCTATGGCTCAATCCGCAGTTCGATCCGCAGGCCACTGAGGCGGAATCCACCAAACGACATGGTTCAACCTTCGAAGGAAGACCAACCTTCGAAGGAAGACCAACCTTCGAAGGAAGACCAACCTTCGAAGGAAGACCAACCTTCGAAGGAAGACCCTAGGGTAGCTAGACGAAATTCTACCAAAGCCAGATTGGGCGAGTATCTAGCTATACTGAACAATCGAAGCAGCAAATTCTAGCAATGTATGTGATCAACGCAACCATGCACTTGCATCCTCCGTGAATTAATTATCTACGGTGCGGCACAGTAAAGAGGCACTGTTTCAAAAAATTTTTTCGAATTTACAATCAAGCACTCTTTCGAAAATTCAACCTTTCGAAAATTTCCCGCTATACGGTAATCTCTGATTTACAGATCATATTAGATCAATAAAAACTGAGTAGTGTGCATGACTACGACCTTCATTGCAGTCCATGGATGGCTGGACCACTCAAAATCTCTGGGCTCCGGCCCTCCAATGGGTTGAACATAGCTGGCAACGAAGCATAATGGATAGTTCACTTTTCAGACAATAAGGGGCTGGGCTGCTCAGTAGGGATATAACACTTCTTATTGTTTTACTGTGATTTAATATCACGGACTACTCCAACTTGTTTCAGTACTTTTATCGATGTGTTATGGTCTCTCCTCTAGTTGAAAATTCCAATTTTTTTTTTGTGTACTTGTTTGTTAACTCCTTTTGTAAATAATTTTATTATGACAGGTGAACCTATGCATACCGCATCTGAAATGCCCAGCCCCTTATTGTCTGAAAAGTGAATTATCCATTATGCTTCGTTGCTAGCTATGTTCAACCCATTGGAGGGCCAGAGCCCAGAGATTTTGAGTGGTCCAGCCATCCATGGACTGCAATGAAGGTCATAGTCATGCACACTACTCAGTTTTTATTGATCTAATATGATCTGTAAATCAGAGATTATCTGCTTTGGTGTGTTACTTAACTGCATGTGCTATAAGTACACACAGCATGCTAAGCTAGAGGGGTCAGGGGGCATGCTCCCTCAGGAAAACTTTTGAAAATAGATACTCTGAAATGGCATCTGGAGGCTATGCAAAGTCTCTTCTTTTTGTCAACATCAATGGTAATTTTGTACTACATTACCAATTAACTGAGTTTCATATCTGACTATTATAGCTAGTAGCTAATTTTGTTTTTATGATGTATACAAAAATTTTTCAACGTGAATGTTTCATTTTAGATTGTAACTGCATGTTAATGCATGACATGCATGATCAATTAGCTCAATGCAGTGTGCCATGCAGATGACTCACTGGGTATTTTAAGACAGTTAACACAGATGTAATGGCTTAGACTATAAGTACTGAATGTTTTATTAGAGTATCACGATGACTGTTCTATTAGAGTATATTTTGATGACTGCTCTATTAGAGTATCTCAATCTTTTCACTAAAATCAAGTAGCTGAAAAGTGATTGGCCGGACCGTGGGCTCTGGCCCTGACCCATTGCACAGCATTTCGAATCAAGAACTGTTCGTAAAGCACCTCTACAATCCACGCATACCAATAGAAAGAAATCGTGTCGCGCCCCAATTATATTAATTATCATCTGAAAAGTGAGGTATCCATTATGCTTCGCTGTCGGCTCTGTTCAAAACGTTATACAGCAGTACAAATCAAGAACTGTTTGAAAAGCACCTCTACTTTCAAAATAGCCACTATGAAAAATACGGACGATTTCCGTTACGAAGGGAAGCCATCACATGCTATCACCAAATCAACACTTTTCGCTGTCAGCAAAGATGAATGGGACACAAAAGAGGACACTGGTAAGTCCATGAAGGATGCATTGTACGTACTGCAGTATACCAAAAGGCACCTGTCGGGCTGAAGCGACGTCAAACAGTGAAAAAAGCAGGCCCGTAGCCTTAGCCGTTATTGAGTTATGCTTGTCTGAAGGCATCAGCCAGTTACTCAGTCAGTCAGTAGAAAATTCTGTCGAATAATTAAAAAAAAAAATTCCATAGCAACTTGTTGAAAACATTTTGGGTCGATCTGAAAGCTTTTTTGGGCTTAGTTTTACCTAACTAATACTGCTTCATTGTCATCTGGGAAAATTGAGGTTGGTTTTCGGGTGATATTATTTCGTGGGCCACGCCTACTTTTTTGTGGTCCCTACTATACAGTACTATTGTATGATAACTCAATTACATGCCAATGTCACTATACCTGGCCTCCCTCCTAGCCTAATATTACACTCTAACCTCAATGCTAAGCCTTGAAAGGACTCTATTTCCGGACAAATTCAATTATGGTCTGACAACTAGTATAATTGACCAGAAATTGTCAGTGTCCGGACTGTTATTTCGCTCACTGTATTTCATTTCCCCAATGGTGTCTGTCTTAGAAGAGTACGGACACCTGATCTTCAGTCAAATTCCAAGTATTCAATGCATAAATAAACATGCTAAGCATAATTAACACCATCACAGATGACTATTTGCTTGGTTTTCTTGTGAGTGCATTAATTAGGTAATTAACTGTGTGGGAAGTCGATATTTCTACAATTTTTGTTGCAGCCTTTCAGCCAAACTTTCCATGATAAAGCAAGCCAAGTAGTTGTAAAACAGCTAAGCCAGTTTCTCAAGCAGCCTTTTTAGAGGAATTCCAGACACTTCGCAATGTGATTGAATAATTGCGTGGGCAGCCGATAATCTAAATAGCTTGTTATATCCTTGCAACGAAATATCTCACGGATAAGCAAGCCTAAAGAGTTACAAACAGTTAAATAACCTTGGTAACAATGTTTCTGATAATCTTACAGCAATGTCGTGACAATAAACTGTAATTCATTGTATCGCGATAATGATTTTTTTGATTGCGAGTATCAAACTATTGATATTATTGCTCAGCTCTACCTAAAAATGCTTATGTGAGTATCAAACTACAGAAAGATACGCACTGTTTGCAGACTGAAAAGAAAACAATAGCTTCGACTGAAAAGTGATGATGAACTTGCACATTATTTCCTACATTCGTCCAGTTTTGTTCTATCCAGTTCACCCACAACAGTTGCTCCCCAGGTACATAGCTACGCATCAAGCAAAAAGCAATGAGAGTGTCCATGAATACTCAGATTCTGGCGATAACAGGGCTTGCCTGAAATTTTTGCTACAGTGTAAGCTAGCTATCAAGGGCATATTTGACAAGTGTTCTTGCAGTCATGTCTCACCACCACACACATTAAATTGGTAGCATGGTGAAAAGGAGGCATAGAAAGACCACACCCCTTAGAAATACTGTATATTGCATATGCCAGTCATCTGTGAGGCCCGCTCGAGATACTCTAACAAAGAAGTCACCCTAATACAACAGAGAGGATTAGAACTGGTCTTCGTTGATCTGACATTATGTCGGATCAAAGTCAAAGTTGATCTGACATGATCTGATGTATGGCGATGCTTGTGCAAAGCAGCAGCATGCATAAGCATGTCAAGCTAGAAGGATCTGGGGCATGCCCCCTGAAAAACATTGGATTTTCAAAGCTTGGATGTGACTATTTTGACACCCGAAACTCCTTCAACAGCCATGCACTGCATCACATACATAAATAATAACAATATGATGATTTGATATGAAATTATTCAATGCGATGTTTTGTGACATGTATATACTTGGTTCACAATCTACAGCAATTATTGTCATTGTTATTATGGTCATGTACTGCAGAACATTTAAAAACCCTTTAGAAGTCACAAGCAGTGTATGAACACACTTCATTGAGGTTTGATTCCCCAAGTCAGACACTTTTCTCTCTCGCCTTTTTGGACCTTTTAGTACACCTTTTTAGAAGTTCTTCGACTGTTCTATTAGAGTACATCGATTTTTTAGTGGAAAGTGGTCAGCCATCCTTGACTGCTTCAGTAGGTAACTAGGCGGTCTTTGAGCTAATTGGTCGGTGAACGTCCGATGACCAACCGCTATAATCCACTCTGAATACAACTCAATTTCTCTAATAGATAATATTATACAGGTATACGGGACCCGCTGAGCGAAAACCTGATTTGTTTGCATTTTTCTCAAACTTCACTTTACGACTTTTTTGTTATCTAGAGGGAAAAACAATGGGCTGTTAAAATGTTTCAGTCTTATCCAGTGAGTAGTTTTGGAGTTACAGTGATAGTGAGCAAAAAGAGCAAAAACAATCAATGCCTATACAGAAAAATAAATTACAGGTGCTCATTTAATCGATTATAAGTCACAAGTGTAACAGGCTACAGAGTTGGGACTGCTGTCATTGTGTCCATGAACAGGGACATTCATCAAGATACATTTGTTTTGCCTACAGCCACCCATGCCATTAAGCAAGAAGGCCGTTCAAGCTTAGAAACAGCAACGATAAACTTATGTTTTACTGCAATGTAAACAAACACAAGTAAGTTGACATATTCCACGTCTGCTTAAGCGAAACAAAGATATTCTACTCTCCATGAAAAGGGGACCTAGCGATGTACTAGATAATTCAATTTGTGTCTTCTTTTACTAATTATTGAAGTATATAAATGTTTTTGTAGCATGTGCTTCTTACCAAATGTATTTCAGTGGTGTTTATCTCAAAAATGCTGGGTTTTCATTCAGCAGGTCACTTATGTCATAGCTATATGCTATAACAAAAAAACTGAACAAACTAGTGTACTTACCGATTATCTATATGTAAGACTTATCAAGGTAAGGTACCGACGGGTTTATTATCTAGATAATAGTAAACTTCTGTAAATTACTTGTATACCAAAGAATATCTGATGGTGTACATGTAGACATCTCCAACTCTCCCACCACTTGGGCACATTGCTAAAACTAACACATCTTCAACCTCCAAATTCACTTTACTGGTTACATTATTGGCAGTTAACTAAAATATATACGTACGTATTTGTTCAAATTATCTAGATGTTAAAAAGGAAATATCGAGATATGTTAAATTTGTTATCACACACTTTTAAAAATCATTAATTAAAAAAAAGAAGTAGTATTAAAGAAAATAGTGAAACAAGAGATATGAATGATGGTATTACAACATAGACCTGTGGGAAAATCCCTACTACAAAACAATTGTTGTGACATGCCAATGTAGGGATTTCCCACAGGGCTGTGTTATATTACTATCATCTCTTGTTTTTATCACTTGGATCCGTACTTCATTTTTAAATAAACAACTTCTAATACCTCAGGTGTATAATAGGTAACCTGAGGGAAAAACAAAGTTATTAACCTGTAAAGATCATGTACCTCAAAAATGTGAATTTATACTGTACAGGGAATTGACCACAACTTATATAGTTTACCAAGTACTTACTTGCAAAAAAACAACAACATGAAGTCGACCCATACCCATACTTCTGACGACTTACCAGTACATTTACCCTTGAAATGTTCAATGATTTCTTCAGCCAAAGCTATACTGGAGTCATCGGCAAGATCATCATCCACAAGTGAAGTCACAAGTGTCTTCAGAGTAGCTTGCTTACCCTTCTTCTTTCTCCATAATAACATCAAATCAATTTTTTGAATACTGTAATCATGAGGATTGTCCTTTTGCGCATTTTTCCGTTCAGCTTGAGTTATGTCAAGTGATAAATAAAGATGGTCTATATCCAAAATCTTTCTAGCAATCCATGCCAAATCTTTCTCAGAAAATTTGTAATCACCATCAAGTTGTTTTAAAAGCCCTTCTCTTATGGAAACAACCTACAGCACATGAGAACATGCACAGAATCAAGTAGCAGCAACTCTATAACAGTGCACAATAAAATCAACTTTTACTAATAGATAATGTTTTAGGTGAAAGTAGTTAAGTTATATATAGACACATATAGAGTAGAATACCTTATATAGAGAAGAATACCTTTACATATGTTAACTTTAGGATGCGTGTCAATAATTTTCTATGACCACTATCTCTAAGGCTTCGTAATGCAATTGATTTCTAGCACAGAAAACCCCACCTTTCTTTGCCACACAGTTCTTTGAATGTGGCTTCAGTGGGATATTGTACTGTGATACAGTACTGTATAGTAAAAAACTTTGGTGGTAAAAAAGTGTGATGAAACTCCTCTGTTGAAAAAATAGGTGGAAAAAACTTTGGCGATTGAAATAATATTCGCCAAAGTTTTTACTGTACGGTGCGTAAGGATATTTATAAACGACAAGGTGTCAACTCATCAGTTAAGTAGTGTAGTAATTAAGTGTATATAGACTATAGGTAGCTAGCATTGTTGATGTAGTAGTACTTTGTAGCTACTGATCTAACGGCGTGCTAGCAAAGGCATACTTCACTATCTCCTGCGATGCCGAGAGCAACCGTATTTACTTTTTCAGTGAACTCCAGTAACAGAGGTTATCACGTATATCAAAGTATTTGACCAAATCCATGGCAAGACGATGAACTACAGTAGCTGACGTACCGGCGAACGAAAAGCCGGTTGGAAATGCTCGGAAATGCTATTGGAGTGCTTACAACTCAGTGTGGGACACATTCCTAGGAAGATCTCCGAAGTCAGCTCGATCTTTATTGCGTGGTGGTACAAGCTAACTTTTGTATCAAGTTCTAGTTACTCAATGTGCTCAAGTGATCATCTAAAATAATTGGTGAAAAAAACTTTGACAAATTGAGTGCTATTCGCCAAATTTGCCAAAGTTTTGTACCGCCAAAGTTTTTTACTACAATTTCAGCCCTAGCTGTTAAGTACAATTCTAGGGAAACCAGGAATAGGACAAGAATGGATACAAACAACAAATATCCGTCAATACATGTATTCGATTTTTCTTCGAAATACCTCCTTGCAGTATACTGAATCCTTCCACCAAATGACTGAAATACTCTAATAGAGCAGTCACTACATAGTCTGATGGAACAGCAAGAGTTTGATAATACCAAGAAGATTTATAAGCATCAACAGGAGGAAAATTATGTCACATGTGGTAAATATTAGGGGTCATAAAGTTGAAGCATCAGAATTAATATATGTAATAACCATCTGGTAAAAGGCTTTAGTCAACATCGGAAGATTTTTCAGGATGTGTTGACAAATACTTTGCCAGTAGAAACAAAAGGTGGAAGTACTATGTCGATGTTTTTATATTTTACATTCACACACACAAAGACATACACACTTATTGAACTCCATTCCTGCGGTGGAAGGTATCCACTCACCAAACATGGAATGAAGGGTTTAAGAGTGGCAAGCCTTGAATTTAGGCCAGAAACCCAAAAGGATGTTTGGCCATAGATGATTGTAGGAGCTCACATCATCCTGGTCCAGATTCAAGTAACCATTCCCGTAATAAACAAGCATGTGTATGTAAGCCCTATACAAGGCTAACGTGAGGGTCCCTTGACCCTGCCCACCTTATCTCCACCAGGAATGCCAAATAGTCTGCACATGAGGATATGTCATGTGACAAACTGCCACATGGTTTTTAGGTCACTTTGTAGACAAGAAGATTTTACAAAATTCGTGTAAACATAAAATGTGCTGCAAGTGGTCCCTTGAGAAACTGTGTCACCAAGGGCCACTGCATGGCCAGCCATCAAGCTAGAGTGCTGGGGTACTTGTGGTATCCTCACTGGAATCTTGGAGTCCAGACTAGACATGTGTACGCATGCTACATGCAGCAATCTGTAATTAATAAAAGATGGGCATGTACTGTACTAAACAATTCGCCAAATTATTTTGCCAACATAATTATCTTGCTTTTTTCCTTCTACCAAAGTTTTGCTCCATACGGTACTACCCATTAAGTTTAAAAATACACACAATCTCAAATACTACATGAAACAACTATGGATAAAGCTAATACTGTTTACTAGTGAAGAAATGTAACACTGGAAAATGATATCCAGCCTTTTTCATGTCAAAACATGTGTGCACATGACTACATGCAGCAATGATGAAACTAAGACAGCAGGTTAGCAAGTGATATGTGTGTAATGATGTGAAACAGGTAATCAAGTTTGTCTGGCCTAAAAAGTTTAGATTCCAACTATTCATCCTTGACTGTAGACACAATACAATTCTGTGAGCATTGCATGGCCACAATGTTATCTCACCTTCTCTTTGTGATGTTATTGGTTGGCAAGATGGGTCTGGTGAAATTCCATACATGAAGTTGCACATTTCCACCATGGATAACAGCTACCAGCATGACAGAACATGAACTTTACCATTTCAAACAAGGGTTATAGATACTCAACAGAGAGATATTTTAATCACTGGGATGATACTCCACTTTGACTTCATTCTCGTCAATGAAATAGAAGTTTTATAGCATTTGTGGTTGAGCAGTTACCGTACTGTCAATTACGTATAAATTTCATGTTTGCTACTCACTTCAGACAGTTGTCAATCAGCACTTTAGGAAGTAATTCAGTATTGTATTTATCATACCACCATATTAAAAGTATATCTATTGCCCATTTCATACTCATTATTAAAGCTTACATTGCTAAGTTACTTTTAAACCAGGTGCACGCCCACAGCTGGCTATCAGGCTGAAGCAACATCTAGCAGTGAATAAAATCAAGTCTATAGCCTTAGCTCAATGGCGGATCCAAGATGGGGCATTTGGGGCAAATGCCCCCCCCTTCAAGAAATTGCATATAAAATCGAGATACTCTAATAGAGCAGTCAATTACTCTAATAAAGCAGTCACAATGTTCATGAGGCAGTGTAGCTTACTTATGAAGCTATAAATAGGGTTTTATTTTACATAACTAGCTATTATTGCTGTGACCTTTTTTTTTTTTTTTTTGCTCTTCAACTTTTTTCAGCAAGGTGCCCCCCCCTCTTTCCAAACTCTGGATCCGCCCCTGTAGCTGGTAGAGTCATGTTTGTCTGAAGGCATCAGGGAGGCAGTTAGTCAGTCAGCACAAAATTCCACTGAATAAAAATTAAAATTTCTCAGCAACTTAATTGGAATTGTTTCAGGTTGTACTGAAAGCACTTTTGGGCTTGGTTATACATTAAAACCTCACTTAGTGGCCACTTTGTTATAGTGGCTAAGTCCAGATGTGTATTTTCCATTCTATCCCATTAATTTAATTTTCATTAATAGGGCCACCTCATTAATAAGGCCAGTAGCCACATTGTGTAGGGCCAAACTGGTAAAACTAACACAATGTTCCCTCAATAAAGGGGGCAGCTGAGCTGACAGTCAAGGTGGTGTCATTGTAAAAGTTACTACTTCTAAGTACCTAATTTAGGCTGTGCCTATAATTCTGGCACAAACATCATGTTTTTATACCTTTCACTGTGATAAAACTCATAGTGTATTCATTATGCCAATTGTAAAATTGCTGTTATAGCAACTATCCAGTTGTTGAAAACCTCGATAATAAGGCCACCTTGTTTATGGCACATTAATGAGGTTTTCGGTATTAGGGTAACCTCACTAATAGAGTCACTTATCATGGGCCCCATAGGTGGTCCTATTACGAGGTTTCACTGTACCTAACCAATGCTGCCAAGGTACCATGAACGTATTGTGAGGTTGGTTTCTGGTCAATATATATTTTTTGTGAGAAGTTGCAAACTTCAATGATTCCTGTACATTACATTGTTGACGCTATAGCTAGCCTGATAGCACATCAACTCAAAGTGTATTTCAGACTATTTCTGGGAAATTTTCATACACTTCAATGAAACTGACTTACCATAGCAATTGAGAATTAGCTTTGTACAGTGACCCATTTGTACCGTATAAGATAGTGATTTGTGTTTGGGAATAAGCAACAATTTTCAAAGAAAAAAAGGGGGAGGGGGGATAAGTTAGTGGCAATCAGAACGATTCCACCCATTGTCACTTGTCTTTTATGAAAATTTTTTAAAACATCAAGCCATTCAAATGTGAATTCTCTGCCATCAGAGCTAAAGGAAATTAGCACATACAACGATTTCTACAAAACATTTTTTTTTTCTGTAGTTGTTTTGTGTTGTCCTGCTTACTTAATTGTTCTTTAACTGTATGTGTTTTACATGTCTTTTTGTTACTCCAGCAAGGAAGAACGGCTTTGCCAATTGTTGAGGAGGTCAAAATAATAAATACAATCAACAAATTATCACTATGTTTAGAAAAATTATTCAGGATCACCACTTTCAAGGACGTCTTGATCGCTTAATTCAGTTCTAATTTACCTCTTGATTTTTATCCCAGTTGCAGATGGTTGTATACCATAGATATAGTAGTGTACACTATCTATGGTTGTACAGGACTATTGGTAGTGACTACCCCTTGCATAAAGACCCCTACTAGTTCTTGAGATATAATGTTAAATATTTGAAGTGTCATTAGGAACTGTCTGATATTACACTTTACTTATGTGGTCATTGGCTTTGACTGTACAGCTGTAAGTGTAAAGTGTGTAGTAGTCTGGCAACACCCGCCCTTTGCATAGAGGAAGGATCTTCCACCCAAACTAAATATATACAAGGTAAGTGTCTGTGTGACAACCCCTGGTACAGACACTGTTATACAGTAATGCTGTACGTGTAAATTAACAAGTGCTTTACGTCCAGCGTAGATTTTCATTCTGCTGGACCAAATTATTAGAATACAAGAAAGTCTAGCATACTAAGCAGATAACCACAGCTTACCCCCTCAGCCATGTCATCATCTGTCTAACAACACAAATCACAAGTTGACCACCGCTACTCGCACTCGCGCAGACTCGTTGCACGTACAAGTTAATGCGTGCGAATCTAATTTCTGAGAAATATTAGTTCTGCGTTATTAAAATGGCGAAAGTTCAAACAGAGTAGTCTCCAAACAACTGTCTGGTGGATCTCCACTAGAATCTTTGCTCAGCAGGATCCACAATTTTTCGTTGGTTAGCAGTGAAGAATAGAAAAGACTTTTTTCTCCACCCCCGGCGCACTAAAGAAAAAGTCGAGAAAAAAGCGGTTAAGGACAGAGGGCAACACAAGGCAGTTCAACTACCCACAGTGTGCCAACATCATATACTGAAATTCAGCACATAGAATTGACTGTAATGAACCTACAAATGTATTAAATTTTCTTTTAAAAAAATATAGCCAGTATTGTACATGCAGGAATGAGTGTTACTAAGAGTCCTTTTTATTATGGACTCTAAACTATTTAGTACATTTCTTTTTGAAATGTTCAACAATTTCTTCAGCTAAGCTAACACTGGAGTCATCAGCAAGATCATCTTCCACAAGTGAAGTCACAAGTGTCTTCAGAGTAGCTTGCTTACCCTTCTTCTTTCTCCATAATAACATCATTTCGGTCTTCATGTTGTTGTGATCATTAGGATTGTTTCGTAGTAGAGTGGTTCGCTCAGCTTGAGTTATGTCAAGTGATAAATAAATGTGGCCTATATCAATAATCTTTCCTGAAATCCACCCAACATCTTTTTCAGAAAACTTGTAATCACCATCAACTCCCTTTAAAAGCTCGTCTACTTTGGATGTACCCTACAATGTATAACACAATGTAAAGACCTTTAAACAGCAGCAAACACACTACAGTCAAGGTAACTAGGAGTACTATACTGCGTGAGCAGGAACAATGGCATATGTAGTAATAAACAACTAGTCGGACTATTTTTCATGTCCTTTATGGACATAATTAGCAAAACATGAAGCTCTTTGTAATATTAGTTTACGTACTGTTTCACATTTCTTATTATTGCACGTGAAAAATCAAGATCTGTCATTACAAAAGGATGAAGAGCCACGCAAGGGGGACACTATGTCACCCATGGTACCATCAGTGGCGTGCAGTAAGCATTTGTAGTATTGCAGGGATTTGGAAAGGAAAGATAGAATTTTTTCATCATCTCAGTTATATGGGGACTGAAAGTTACTGCTGATGTTTGGTGGTAAGGGCAGAGTTTTTAAAACTATAGAGCAAGCAGTCGATAATAGAGCATGCGTAATTATATATGAATAGTCAATAATGCTCGATAATTGATAACTCAAATGGAACACATGATTCAGATTACTGTG
This sequence comes from Dysidea avara, assembly GCF_963678975.1. Lineage (NCBI taxonomy): Eukaryota > Metazoa > Porifera > Demospongiae > Dictyoceratida > Dysideidae > Dysidea > Dysidea avara. Next base: position 13,771,231 of record NC_089283.1, on the reverse strand, counting down.
TAGACTAAGAACAGGTGAACAAGATGGTGAAAGTTGCATTTTGATGTAATTTTCTAATCATAAGTTATAGTGGTTTGTACTAAACTTGGCCTATAAATGTTGTTAATACAGTTTCTTGCTTTGAAAAAGGGTGAGTCCATGATCTTGCCTGCTAAACAAGTTATTCATTACAGAAACTTCTACTATTCCAAGGGAATGACAGCTCCTTTAATGAAATGGTGGTCTCATGGGTAAGAACTGGGGATATTGGTTAGGCATTTGATATCCGTACCCCCTCCTGGGCCATTGATGACGGCAGTTAATGAAGTAAGCAAGAGCACTTTTAGGCCACTCCAACAAATTCCTTGTTTCCCATTTCATAGACCTCAAAAATACATGCAGGCGGGCAGTTCGTTATCCATTATTCATCATACATATTTTCGAAATTCATAACTAACTTACAGGTAGCTAAGAATACAGTAGAAATCAACCCATTAAAGAACCTGAACAGTAAATGCATGGACTTTCTGAATGCTTAACTAGTTACTGCTATGCAATCACAGGATAAATAATGAATAAAATGTTCAGTTGACAGCAATAATGAATGACCACGTGGGAAGAGAATCTGCATGCGGGTGGGAAATGGGAAATGATGAATTTTCTAGGAGTGGCCTTACCCAATGCAGGAGAATTTGACACTGGTTGTGGAAACTTTCTCGTGTACCCCATGGCCAGAGTGGGGGGTGGGGCATATATTGATGGGAGCAAACTGAATAGCGACCATTTCATTGTCACAGAATTGGGAAAAGTTTGCTTCTTTGCTCATGTAGTAGTACCAGCTTGGTTACATTATCGTTCTACTTAAACATGTCTCCGTTTGACCAAATTATTAGAATACAACAATATTACTGTTTACAACTCACCGCATCAGCCATATCTTCATCTATACAGATTACGCGGACGAGATTTTTTAATACGATTGCAGCTTCGACCCAATCTTCGGACTCCGCCCACGTTGAAATTATACTTTAAGCGTCTATGTCCCAATTTAATATGTGCGAGTCAAATTTCTGCGGAATGAGCAGTCAAATAGTCCAGTGACTCCAGTCAGTGCTAGTTTTTATAAATCCTATTTATCGTCCTCCCTCCACTGATGATGTGTACAAGAACAAACCAAATCCATCATATTCTTCCGGACTGGCATCCAAACTTGGCTCTGTAGATCACTGGAGATGCCTATCTAGCTACCTGATATTGACTGGTCTAAGTCTGGTCACTCCTATTTGCTCAGTATAAATGACACTTATATGGATCTCCTACTTGACAATCAGTAACCCAAACTGATGAATCGGTAGTACCCCAAAAAAGGGCTCTAATATCAGTTATTTATTATCTAATTCATCCAAATAGGAAGGGGTGGCACCAAAAGGTTAGGCCTGCACGAGGGTACTTCCCCAAAATATTACACACATATGTATACATATAAGTTACTATAGCATATAACTGCACAGAGAACATGTACAAAATAGCAACTTAGAGAAAACACAACACATGCACACACAAGACAAACTAACAGATTACACAGAATCAAAAAAGTAGTGCTTTACAGCATGACGAAAAGCATTACAAATAAAATTATTATTATTATTATTATTATTATTTATTACAGGTAATTTATAAGGCTAAACAGCCTGTTACACCTGATCAACAGGTAAAAAAGTACAAGTAGACTAATTACATACATTTATACATAGTGTTAGATGAATATTGGTCAATCAATTTCTTAAAATCATCAACTGATGCTGCACATGCTACTTCTTGGGGTAAATTATTCCATGGTTCAACAACTCCTCTTGTAAAAAAATATTTCCTGGCATCTGTTCTTGAAAAATATTTAAATAGCTTAAATGTATGACCTCTGGTATGGGTAATGGGTGAAAAAGTAAAAAAATCAGAATGGTCTATATCATACTTATCATGTATAGCATATTGTAGACAGCAATCATGTCACCTCTATAACGTCTATAATGTAATGATGGCAAGTTAAGTACTTTCAATCGTTCCTTGTAGTCAAGATTTCTTATAGATTTGATCATTCTAGTTGCTTTCCGTTGGATTTTTTCTAATTTTTGGATGTCTGTTTTATAGTAAGGTCCCCAAACCAAGTTACCATATTCTAAAATAGGACGTACTATTGATTTGTATAAACATGTAAATGAATCTACAGAAATATCCGAAAAGGTCTGTTTAATAAGGCCAAGAAGTCTATTAGCCTTATTAACCACTGCCGAACACTGACTATGAAACTTGAGATTGCAATCAATCAACACCCCCAAATCCTTTTCCTCATTTACCTTAACAATGTCCATCCCATCCATATTATAACAATATCTTGGATTAAACTGACCTATATGTAGTATTTTACATTTAGAAATGTTGAAAGGCAACTGCCACATTACTGACCATTCAATGCAAGCATTAATATCATCTTGCAGGGAGGATATTGGGTTAGCACGACTAATGCTGGAATATATTTTTGTGTCATCTGCAAATAAAAGAACTTTATTCCTTAATAATGATGGCAGATCATTGATGAAAATTGCAAAGAAGAGAGGACCCAAGACTGATCCTTGAGGTATTCCACTTATTACATCACTCCAACCAGACATTGAACCATTCACAGAAACTCTTTGTCTGCGTCCTTTCAAAAAGTCTTGTATCCAATTAAACAGATCACCTCTAAAACCATATGCATAAATCTTTTTGAGCAACCTTTCATGAGGAACAGAGTCAAAAGCCTTCTTAAAGTCAAGGTACAAAACATCTACTGAATTACCACTGTCCAAAGTCTCTGTCCAATCATCAAGTGCACACAGTAACTGTGTCATACAAGACTTGCGAGGGAGGAATCCGTGTTGACATGGTGACATCAAATTGTTGTTAAACAAATGCTCTAACATTCCCTCACGAATAATAGATTCGAAAACTTTGGAAACAACAGATGTTAAACTTACAGGACGGTAATTACAGGGTGAAGATTTGTTTCCTTTCTTGAAAATTGGGATAATAGTTGCTACTTTCCAGTCGGGGGGTAGTCTACCCTCGCTTAATGACTTCTTAAAAATTATAGACAGAGGTATGCTTATTTCAGCAGCAGCTTCCTTCAACACTCTGGGGGGGAGCTCATCAGGTCCAGTAGCTTTGCTAGAATTTAAATCACACAACTTTTCTTTTACAATGCCTACATCAATTGATATGCCATCGAGACTAGTTACAAAGTCACAGTCTTGAAACTCAGGGATGTTATCCATGGATTCTCTGGTAAATGTGCTGGTAAAAAACTTGTTCAACATTTCCGCTTTACCTTCATCAGTTGCTGCTTCAGTATCATTAAGTGACTCATCAACCAGGGTAGGAATGGAGGGTTTAACTCTGACCTTAGAATTTACATATCGCCAAAAAGCTTTAGGGTTGGTCTTCACTTCCTTAGCAATTCTCATCTTGAACTTAGATCTCAAGTCACGTGTAAGGTGTCTAAGCGAATTTCTTACTTCAGTAAGCCTAAGATGATCCAAATGATTGCCAGTTCTACGGAACCTTTTCCATAATGTTTCCTTCTTATGTTTAAGATCAATTACTTTATGATTAGTATATGGTAATTTTCTACATTGGGGTTTATGGTACCTTGGGATAGAGCATTCCATAGCAGACTTAAAACGTTGCATAAAAAAATTCCAAGACTGGCATACATTTAGATCCTGTAATTCCGTCAACCAGGCAGTTTCGTTAAGGAGGCTTTTAAGCTTCATATAATCCCCTTTGTTAAAATTGTAAGATAGTACATCACTGGACTGGTTGATAGTTATTGGAGAACATGAAAGAGAAATATTCAAACACAAATGATCACTCAACCCCAGCCCAGAAGAATATTTGATGGATTTCACTATGTTCTCTTCATTGGTAAGTACTAGGTCTAGTACATGGGGGGATGAACCTGGTCTGAAACGTGTTGGCTCATTAACATGCTGAAATAAAACACATTCTTGTACTGTATCATAGAATTCCTGCTCATACGAATTGCCAGAAAAATTATCATCACTCCAATCAATGCCAGGAAAATTAAAGTGTCAAAAGGAATATTGTTCCATATAAATGGTGTATTGCCAAAAAAAGAATATCGTAGGGCATTGATGGTAGACTGCAGTGGAAGAATGGAAAGTGAATGCCGTCTCGTACAAGAGGACACAAAAGAACAAAAGTCACTAAATTTGACAGCAATTTTATTGTTAATAATATCATAAAGGAGATTGACTGAAAGATAATCATGGCGAGATTTTAAAGATGGCCATCTCAACTGTTCCAAACATTGATCTGATGACTTGGTCCATGAAAACATAGAGGGATCCCACCTACTACCACATACCCGACAAGCAGCACAACGTTGGATGTTCTCCAAAAGCTGAATGTTCTTTTGAGTAAAAGGATTCCATCCGTATTCCAACAAAGGGCAGACAACGCATCTATAGGCAGTAGATTTAACTTGTGGAGGGGCACTCCACAGAGTGTGGCGTAAATAATTCAAACATTTGGTAGTCCTAGCAGCAATAATTTTACAATGTTTAGACCAACATAAATTAGTAGTACTATGAAGCCTCAAATAGCGTACTGAGGTGGACCACTGAAGTGGAATATCATTCACAGAGTAAGTAGTAGTAATTGGAGAACGCTTGTTTGAGATGCACAGAGCCTCACATTTAGGTGGACCAAGGCGAAGTTGCCAGTGTTCTGACCAGAAAAAGACATTATTCAAATCCTCTTGCAGTAGATTGTAGTCACTACTGGACTTAATCTCTTTATACAGTGCTACATCATCAGCAAAAACATTAAGCTCAGAGTGAGATATGACTTCATGTAAATCATTGATGTACAAGAGGAACAGTAGTGGTCCAAGAACTGAACCTTGGGGCACCCTCGAGAGAACTAGTAACCAATCAGAGTAGCAGCTATTCACCACCACCCGTTGATGCTGATTGGTCAGAAAACCCCTCAACCAATTCAGAAGTGACCCTGTAATCCCTATTGCATTGAGTTTAATAAGCAGACGCTCATGAGGGACAGAGTCAAAGGCCTTTGCATAATCAAGGAATATACAGTGGATAGTACTCTGACTTTCAAGACAAAGGGCCCAGTTATGAATCACAGACAACAATAAAGAAATAGTAGAATGGTTTGGGCAAAAACCGTGTTGACATTTACTAAGTCTACAGTGATTGGAAAGGGCAGATCCAATTTGACAACGAATAATTCTCTCCATCACCTTAACAATAATAGATGTGAGACTAATAGGTCTGTAGTTACTAGAAAGACATGGATCACCCTTCTTAAATACAGGAACAACATTAGCAGTGACTCAATCCTGTGGCAGCTTTCCAGTTAACATTGGCTGATTAAACAGTTTAGAAAAAGGTACACAAATGTAAGCAGCTGCCTTCTTTAATAATAATGGAGGAATAAGGTCAGGACCACAAGCCTTAGAGACATCAAGGTTAATTAATTCCTGAAAAACATCATCTGATGTAAAATTGATGGAATCAATAACTGAAGACTGGGCAGCAGTAGAAGATTGTACAGAGCTCAGATCTGACAACCTTTCGGCAGTAAACACAGATTAGAAATACTGGTTAAATACAGTGGCCTTAGCATCATCATCCATAATTAAACTGTTTTCCTGAAGAGGGGGCAGAGGGCGTCAAAAACCTTTAACGGAGTTAAGTGCACTTAGTAGTAAAATCTTTACAGAGAAAACTAATCATTCTGTTCCTATATATCATCAAAATCAGCTTGAGGCCATAAGTAAATAGTTCTTATGCAGGGGTGAGACAAATGGTTGGTTACTAATGATTTGACATAGAGTGCCTCATGACCACTATTCCCACTTACCACATCACAGGACTCAACTAGTGAGGGCCATCAGTCAGATGTCAAGGATCATAAGCAGATCTGGAGGTGGATTAACTCGCACCCCATCCTTGTCTGTTGAAACTTTGTGGAACACTTTTATACACAACCAGTAGCTAATAATTATGTGCTTAGACCTACCGTAGTTAGTTCTTACTATAGACTTAGTTCCTCTAATACTAAACTGTGACAACTGTGGATAACCAGCTACTCACATTATCCTATTTAGAAGAAAGAAATGAATTTACAATCATACTTGATAATAAAACAAATGAAGCACGCCACTGGACCAAGTACCATAATCTTAAAAAAGAATGTCAATGAGAATGTCGTTTTGCGTATAATAAATATGTCATATGGTAGACTCAAGTAAGAATATTTCTTACATCAAAAGTAAGAGACAAGATAACATCAGTGGTGTGGGACCACTTAACTTTCAAGGTGAAACTTTCACTGACTCTCAATATTTTTGTAAATTACTTCTCATCAGTATTTACAAACGAAGACATCTCCAGTATTCCAGCTATGGAAGGAGATCATCTCCCTTGTACATGTCAAGTCCATAATATTGAGGGTGTTGCTGAATTATTGGGTAACATTAATCCTATAACAAGGCTAATGGCACTGATAATTTTTCAGATATATTTGAGTAGATGATATGTTAGCACATATACAGGTGGTCTGAAGTTGTAGTGGTCTGAATGGTTTCCTTTCTTGAAAACAGGAACAACTGAAGCCTGCTTCCAGACCTCTGGCAAATGTACCCTGGCCCAATGGAGCTAATGTTAGGGCAGGTGCTATCTCAAAGCTAACTTCTTTTAAGAAACAGGCTTGAAACATTTGCATAGATGTGAAATTTTGTGTGACGAACAGCATGGTTTTTGTATGAATAGAAGTTAATTGTGATTCCCAGCTAATTACCGCTGTTAATGACTTTGCTGAATGTACAAATAGAGGAGGCCAGTGTGATGTTCTAACTCTTGACTTCAGCAAGGCATTTGATAAAGTATACCAGAAACTATATATCTCATTATGGAATTTGTGGACCAATATTAACTTGGCTTCAAGCAACAGATCTCAACATGTTGTAGTAGACAACATGCATGACAAGTCAAGCCACTCGTGTACTTTCAGGCGGCCACAAGGAACTGCCTTAGCTTCTATTGTTTCTAATGTATATCAATAATCTCCCCCTGTGTGCTCATAACAGAGAAAGACTCTATGCTGATGGTGTCCTGTTCTATTCCTATAGTTTCTTGAAGGAAGACTGTATCTCACTGCAGCGAAACTTGGATGCCCTTGAAAAAAAAAGTGGCAAATGCCTTTCTAAATGTGAATTTTTACAAATTACAAATTTCTAGCTATACTTTACACTTACAATATTGCAGATTCTTCTATCAGAGAAGTCACAAGTCTCACAACTACCAATTCAAGTATACCTTGGAGTATTAATTGATATATAGTATATAGCACATAAGGCTGCACAAGTATAAATGGTTTTAATTTAAGACAACGTCCCTCATGTATTAAAGCAATGTTACAAGTCAATGGTTCGCCCAATTCTTGAATATATATGCCTCTTCCCCCACACTAATGTAAGCTTGAAGCTGTTCAAAGACGCACTGCAACTGGTAGATTTTGCTTGAATGATTTCTCTCCATATTCCAGTGTAACCTCTGCTACATCTCTAGACCTGCAGTCTCCAAATCCAGAAGGGACATTGCTAAACTCATCATTATGTACAAGATATTTACATATCCCCTCCAACTCCTGTATCCACAATCAGCGTGATTCAAGAAATAGATATTTTACGCAACTACAGACTAGAATGGACCCTTATAAGTTCTCCTTTTCCCCTCCATTGTTAAGTTGTGGAACTCCCTCACCCCTTTGTAATTAATTCCCCCTCCCTTAATCAGTTTTGTAATATGATTAATACCTGTGCATTATAATCTTTTTTGATTTCTGCACAGTAATAGCTATAATTATAATAAATCTTTCTATACTAGTCTCTATATAATGAATATTAGGCGCCCGGTTTATACTTAAGAGCGAGTACTGTATGATATTGTGCAGATCTCAGGAATTTATGGTTTTCTTCATTGCAAGCTTCATTGGGTTGGAATTGAACTACTCTTACATGCTTTAACACATGCAGAAAAGGGAACTGCAATTTTTCCTGTTTGGTGTTCCCCTGCTTCCCCATAGATTCGCATAAGTAAAGTAAGAAATAACGGCACAATAATTAATTGAACTGAATTAGGTAGCTAGCCATCTAGCATAACTACCCTGGACTTTTTAAACTTGTAATTGTTTCTAGTTGTGTGCATTGAGAAGTTTAGTGATATCCAAGGTTTAACAGCTGAGTTAACATCTGAGGTTTAATGTCATGATATTTCTCCAGTACTGAGTCTCCCTTTCAACCTCTGAGTGGAGAGTCCCTCTCCTTACATAATGCTAATCAAGATGTTGCAGGTGCTACACCTGGACTGGCTTCTGGGGCTGTTTCTTGGTTACGATCTAGTAATTACCCCTTCTAAGAAATCCAACCCCTATACTATTTCCAGAAGGTGTAAAGTGCCATCAGTATGAAGAAAAAGTTCATGAAATCTAACATAGAAGTTTCAGTCCACTTGTGTTCTCAACGTTTGGAGGCATGGGTGCCTCAACTACTATGGCTTATAAATGTCTGGCCTTCTTCTTGCCCTGCAAGTGGAAGATGGCTTTTCTGTAAAAGTGATGAGCTGGCTTTGCTGTCCTTTCCTTACTGCACTCCGTCATCATTAAGAGGTTCTCATTCCTACTGTGGTCATATACAGGTAATATTCTATCCTCATTCTCACTTGCAATGGGGGGGAGGGGGAGGGTGTCTTGGGGCTGTTTAAGCCCCATTTCTCTTCATCTCTTTTATTCTTTGTTCTGTACATACATAGCTACCTGTTTTTAAAATAATTTATTAATGTTTTACATGTACAGCACAAGTGCTGAAGGTCTGTAGGACACCTGATCCTACACCCTGTTTAAAGTGTTTGAACAGGTTTTATAGCTATGTACAGGTGTATGTTTAGGTAACATATCTTCTTAGCTTATAGTAGAATGAGTATAATAGGTACAATTTTAGAGCATGTAATTGCATGCTCAAAAGTATATTACATGTATACTCAGGTCTATAAGCACAATGTGATCTTCATATGGCACTGCATGATGCCAGTTTAAGGGTATTCTTCATGATCATGCATGTGACAAATTAAATGTACAATAATTTCTCCAACATAGAACATGGCAAAAATAGCATATATATGCATGTTTACTTTTTTGATTGCGCCATTATCTGTATGAGATGTAACTTGATATGGTATTTGTCTCAACATCATGGAATTCTTAATTTTGACATGCATGTGTGTCATTTTAAGTGACTTTTGTGTCACTTGTAATGCTTGTAGTGTATATGGAAGACTTTGAAATTTTAAAAAAATGATGAAGGTATTCGACATGACTGCTATATTAGAGTATCGAATACATCTACTGGTATACGTACAAATGTTCTATTAGGATATTTCAACATGCAGTGACTGTTCTAGCTCTATTAGGCCACTCCAAATAAATTCTCTGCTTCCCGTCCACCGCCCGCATCTGGTTACTGTCCAGCTCTAAAAACTCCATTATTCCGTATTCTTCCATTATTTTCCGGTTATTCTTGCATATTGACAGGCTTACTTGAAACAGTGTCAGCTCACGAGTCAGCAGTGCTATCAAGTCAGCACAAACTCCACGTTTGTGTTATTTTACAACTTAAGAAGGAAGGTACAAGCTTAAACATGCTTTTATGTGGTTGTGCCAGGCAAATAATGGCTTGAAAAGCTGCCAATCTTATAATGAAATAATGGAAATGGACCGCCCGCCCGCATCATGTGCATATATGCCTGAGTCCAGGACGGGAAACAGAAAATTTATTCGGAGTGGCCTTATAGACAGGGCCGCCCACGGGGGGGTGGGAGAGAGGGCATTTTGCCCCGGGCCCCAGGAAGGGCCCCCCGAAGACCTGCTTAAAAGATCGATATACTCTAATAGAGCAGTCAGATCTAAATACTCTAATAGAGCAGACACAGTATTCTTCAGAGGAGCAGTGTAGCAAGCTTATAAATAAGGAGATATGGTTGGTGAGGGGTAGTTATTGTCATTATTAGTAGGTCATGATCATTTTTTTTTCATTTTTTTTTTTTTTTGGTCTTCAACTTATACAGCTTGGGTGAAGTTGTGATTCAGAATGGAAACCTCCTTGCCTCTGGGGCCCCACTTGAACTCTTTGCCCTGGGCCCCTTAATTTCTCTGGGCGGCCCTGATTATAGACTATCTCGATTGATCTTTAGCTATTGTTTCCATCACAAAGACACAAACTAGTCGCTAATTTTACCATGTTCAAATAGATACCTATTATGCATCTAAATTATTCTAGCATGGCCTAACTATAGTATAATTATATTGTGTCTAATGCTAGCTTTTATTTATGACCAATCACAGTTTTCACAACATATTTCGTATGTGGAAGCCACAAAATACATATAGTCTGATCGATCATGATCTGTTATGACCATTTCCTGAGCTTGTAGTAATGAAGCAAATAAAACTGTACAATTCAAACCTCAACTGCCATCTAGATTAAATCTACTTGTTGGAAATACTATATATTTCTCTTGAGAAATAATTTTCTACTTTTAGCTGTTTTCACAGGGCAACATGTACCTGCAGGGGTTAATGACTCAGTGTAACTGTATGCCGGTATATACTGTTTATATGCAGAAAAAACCTCAAGTGTCCAAGCTATGTGGTATTTTAAGCTTAAGTCTGTATATGGTTTTAGTGTCAATTGCACACTCTGTTATAGCTACAGGCTTTATGTATTTGGTTTCTAACACATTATTATCAAAACAAGGTGGTGTTATATTAGTCTCACGTGGCTAAGCAGATTAATTTCTTTTTCATTTACTTGGACCAAAATAATGAAGAGAAAACAAAATGTGGGTTGGCCATGCAAGACTATAATATAGTGTTGTACTATAAATATAGCTAACAAGTCCTTTTGTGGCAGCAAACAGTGTCAGATTATATAGAGATATTTGATTATTGTAAGTAACTATCAGTGTCTGAGTCGTTTATACATATATAGCCATATGGTTCCTCTCGTGCTGATCAAAGTGTAGTGGTGGTCAAGTGCCCACAGTGGTAAGGCCACTTCCAGTGATGTTGAAAACACCATAAATTTTGTACTCGATATATATAGTTTGAATTATGGAGTACATAGGTCAGACTACAAAGGCTATTATATATATATGTATTATAGTACATGGCAACTTGGTTGGGTTAGAGTTGTCGTTGACCATATTTTAAGTAGAAAAATGAGCTTAAATTTTGAACATAAATTTTGAGTTTGATACATGTTCCATAACCAAGAGCTGACTTTCTTATATTGACTGTCACACCAGAAAAGGTTTTTATCTTTAATGTGCTACGTTTTCATACCCACAACTCACCTTGAATACTTCATCTCAGCTGACAACTAAAATGATGTGGGAAATAATCTCAGGAATGATGATAGGTAAAAGAGTTGACTCATTTTGATGTAGTTTTAGAGCATAATTGTCATAAAAATAGATCGAAAATACTCTATAATCTAATGCATAGAACAATTGGCATGAACTAGTTGATTATTCCACTAATCTAGTCACCAAACATCTTGCTAGCAAAAATAGCTTTTCTGACAAATTTGTACAGGCAATCTTTATTGTTTCAAAGTCTTGCAACTACAAAAGTGAAGAAAAAGTGGAATAATTTTGAGAATAATGAGAGAATAATAAGCATGTTATATTTTTTGGAGAAATTTGAATAGAAAGAGGAAAATTTTGAGCATACAGCTGTAGGACCAATCCCCTCACTGGATTGCAGCCAGTATGTGAACAGTTCATAGGCACACTTCTCAGGATCATCTCTACATTTCTGTTCTATTATTTTCACCCTGGACACATCAAATTGAAGATTGTGTGCCACTGTTACCCAATGAGCAGCCACTTTAGGTACCACCACCTTCAACACAAGATGTAGTTGTGGCTCTATTAGAACAAAATTAATTATAATATACATGTTAAAAAATAGTTATAATTACCTAGAGATAACAATTCAGTGGTTGTACAAAGAACTGTTACGTCAGAAGTGAAGGGATAGCTACAACCTAAAAGGAACCACATATGTATACATAATGCAAGTTGATTAATGTATTGAAGAAAAGACTGAAATATTATTAATGTAGACACATTGATTTAATTTTCTTGGCTGCCACCTTTAACATCATGTCTTTTTCACGTCAGCAATTCTTTGAAAGCCGAGACCATTTTACAGCTCAGCCGTTTTTTAAAAGACATCTTTGGATACCTTTAAACCAAAAATCTTACGGAGGCACATCTTTGATTCACATGCACACCAACCACATCAAATTCCCATAACCTCAAGTAGCACCGGTACTATACCTTCCCCCAATGGCCCACTGGGGCCTGTCATGCAAAATCTTATCAACAGCAATCAGAGCTGCGAACAAGGAAGTTGAGAAAGCCATGGCAAATCAGTCTGAAGGCAGTAGCCTGCTATTACGAAGACTGTTATGTATCAGAAGTTTACATACCAATTGGCCCGAGTACTGCAGTTTGCTACTACATAGGGGAATTTCTTGTAGATCACACTTTGTGAGTATCATCTTACAAGTGATTACTCCTCCATGTCTCAAAAATAAAGAGCATGTAGAGCTAAACTTTCTTGGCACGTGCCCTACAATAACTTTACACTAACTGCAAAGGAATCATGTATATTGCCTTTCTCGAGTTGGCAAGGCAGCATATGTCCTGATGTATGTGGTGATCCTCTCACGCAAGAATTAAACTGCAATTCTCCAGGTTAACTAGCCATTGTTAGAGCTGGATCTTGGTCATGTGTATCAATAATATTAATGCAGTTCGCAATGTACAGCTGTGCACAAAATTATTTCCTATGAAATTTTATATACCAAATTTTACAAACAATTTGTGCTACGAAAATTTCACACTATATGGTAGTTCTATTTGCTTTGCTGTGGCAAGAAATTTCAAGTATGCAATGAAATGTGTTTGTTATGCTACTTTTCAGCAGAGTAATAAGCAGTTGATGGTCACTAAAAGGAGTTTATGCTACAGCACATTTATTTTGAACTAGATATGTACACATTGCACCAAAAACAAACCAAGCTCAAAACCTTTACTGGTCCTGAATTTTGGGCAAAAACAGAGACATAAAATTTAATCCAAATTAGAACAAAAAGACAAGAAAGAATTCAAAGTCAATAGTTTTGATAGGTGGCAAGTGGCAACTGTGACACAGCTAACTGATTAACTCACGCTCAATGACTTTTTCTTGTACTAAGCAATTTTTGATCTGCTCAGTTATGGAACCAATTTCAATCATTTCATCCAGCACCTCCAACAGTTTGGTGTATGTCTTTGGGCCCACTCGTCTATCTGACATTATCCAGTCTTCCAGCAGAGCTGTACAACATTGCTGTGGATCTCCTTTATACTTGGTCTCTATTTCCTTCTTAGTGATGATGTCATATTCCAAATATGCATGTAGCTTTTCCCAATATGGTGATACTTTAGGAATTACTATTTTGTGCATCAACTTCATATTAGTAATTGGCAGTTCATTAGCTAATAAAAGATTATGCACACAAATACACACACACCATGCAGGCCTAGCTTACCAGATTTAACAACTGAAGAGCTGTGCACTGGTTAGGTTGATGAACCTACATAACACATAATAATTCAAATACAACATATAACATTTTCGAACCGGTATGGCGTTGCACATGTACTGGCTCATACAACTCAACATAGTAACTCTTTAGATTTTTGGAACGTTGTGCTTTGCTGGAGTGACAAATCTTAGGACCATGTAACATAATATGAGGTGGACAATCACTTTCATGTTCTAGTGGGCATTTCAAGTAAACAACAGGCTCCTGTGCTGATGGCATACAAAGATTGTAAACTGTGGCAATAGAATTTTCCAGATGTTGCAACAGTGCTTTCTGCTGCTGCAGTAGCAAGGGTAACATGTCATCAGGTGGTACCTCTGGATGTATTATGATGCAGCAATTTATGGAATAAGTAGAAGGGCACAGGTATAGCCGAAACTCCTGCCAACTTCCATCTCCAAGAGTGAATTCACCAACACCACGACCAACACTAAACAAATAACCAAAGGATCTAAATAATGAGACACTACAACTATAAATAATAAACAACACACTTGTTAACCTTTTAAAATGCTGCTTGTCTGACTGATACAATGCTTACCTGTCATTCTCTAGTGTTGTTTTAGTATAGAAAATTAATTTTAGTTTTAGTTTTTTATTTTATTATTTTATTTTTTTATAATTAACAACAGTTTTAGTTTTTGAGTGACTTAGTTAAACAGCCAAGCTGTGAAAAAGTGGTGCAGCCTTAAAAAACCTGGGTGAAAAAAGTTGTGAAATCAAAGGTGGCAGCCAAGAAATGGCTGCAATGATGTTAATGCTAATAAATTTTATAGCCATTGTTAGCATTATCATCATTGCAGCCATTTCTTGGCTGCCACCTTTGATTTCACAACTTTTTTCACCCAGGTTTTTTAAGGCCGCACCATTTTTTTACAGCTTGGCTGTTTCGTGTGGATTTTACTTCTTTTTGTACTTTATAAGGCCCTAAAACCAGCCTTAGGCTGACTTTGAGGTTTGTCTTTACTCACATTTCTTCTTTGCTATGTAGATACAATGATGATTATTGAAGACAGACTTATAAATGTATTGCATTGCATGATTTAATTCAATATTTGATAATATTATTGTAATACTCTAATGGAGTGCACATTTTTTGAGGACTTCTAATCAAGACTCACGGTAGTGAGTCGCGCGGCCAAGAAACTACAAAGCGCACGCCCAATTAAAAGACGCGCGGCCACTACTGTGAGTTATTTACGTGTAGGACCGGTTTCGCAATATTAGTCCTAGATTACGCAACATCTCTCAATAGATTTGTATTGCGTTACGTGATAAAAAAATCTTTAGGAGTCGTCATCATCATCATAGTTTTCTTGCGACCTCGCTAAAATAAAAAATAGGCGTATTTCACTTTATTTCTCTACCTTATGTTACAACTACTGTCACGTTATACCAGTCAACATAGTCGTGTTTGTATAGTCCATCTAGCACTGACATTATCCAATCCTGGTTTGCCTATACGCGTATTTTCTTCAATCAAACCTCTAATCCCTACAATAACTTTTAAAGGCACGACGTGGACACAAACTCTAATGCCTGATAAACAAGTTGTGACAACGTGCTGAACCGTAAGTTCCCTAGGGATGGCGTTTTAAGCAGAAATCTTTTAAATTCCATTTAGTGCCACACCCCAATGCGAGCGTTTATAAATCGCCAGTTGTCTTATGGTGTGAAGCACAAAATCACTAGCGAAGGTGCTTTAAGCATACTCTTCAATCAGAGTCTCTATTTACATGTAATTTTTAATAGATTAACCACAAAGGCCGATAAGGTGAATACAAAAGGTAACAAGCCTTTAGGGGTTACCACCTCTATGTAGTGTGTACCATGTAGCTTGTGTTGTGGCTTTCATTAAGTATTATGCACACACAAATGGTGCAACAAAATTTTGTAATGGATTGCTCAAATGTGGTTGGTGTTGTGGCTCGAATGTGGTTCGTGGTTTGCCAGTGACCATGTATGAGTTGGGGTTGCTCCACACAACTTACACAATATTCAAATTTCATGATGGCCATGAAAATTTCTTGCCGTATGGTAAACATACAACAATGTGTAAAAACGTTAATCAACATCACATCAAGACTTGACTAAAAATAGTTCCAACAATAGTGATGATTTCTTGTATGTCAGCATGACGATACTGAGACCTGTAAAAGAATAAGCAGGCACTGAAGTTAACCTTAAATTAAACACTCATGCATGCAACTGACCTGGAACATTGGTCGCAACACCAAAAACACTTCACAGTAAATTTGGAAGTGTGAATATCACACTGAAACCGGTGTGAAATCTCTGCCACAGGGGACATACCAAATCCAAGTGTGATACTCACACTGAAGGTGTGACCTTCACACTTCCATGGTATGACCTTCACACTCCAACATATTTATAATATCGTTTGTATTTTAATTGTATTTCAAATACATTTCAAATGCATTTAATGCAACATTGTTAACACAGTTAAAATCACTGTTTCTTCTTATAGGATATCAGTACCATTTGACAGCAGATGCCCATGCAGTTTTGGTTGTCGAGTTCTGGCATGACATCCCTATCAGGATGGTGACATTTCTATAAGAAAAACATACAATGAACACACAAACTAATGAAATTTATAAAACGTACATTCAACCATCAGTGCAGGACTTGCATCGGTTGTGGTCCGCTGTGGCGATATCTTTCTATATAGGAAAAACATAATGAATACACAAACTCAGTAATGAAATTTATAAACGTACATTGTAGCCATCAGTGCATGGAACTCTAGATGGTAAGCACTGGCATGTAGTGGGACTTTAGATGGTCAGCATTGATTGTACATCTCTATAATAGGAAAAACATAGCAATGAACACCAAACTAATGAAATTTATTAACGTACATTGTAGCCGTCAGTGGGACTCTACGCAGTCAGCATCATTGGTTGTCTGGTTTGGTGACATCTCTATATAGGAAAAGCAGAGTATAATAAACACAAACTGATGAAATTTATAAACGTACATTGTAGTCACCATTGGGACTCTAGACAGGCTGCATTGGTTGTTTACTTTGGTGATGTCTCTAGGAAAACAATAGTATAATGAACACAAACTAATGACATTTATAAACGTACAGCCATCACCAAGACTCTAGATGGTCAGTATTGGTTGTCAGGTTCAGTGACATCTCTATAGTGATAACAGAGTATAAATAAAATTAAACGTACATTATAGCCAACATTGGATCCAATTCCACTGATCATTTGTCATGCAGCTTTGGTGACATACCTAAAGAAAATGTCATAAACACACAGTGGAACCTCAGTTATCCGAACCCCTTGGGACCAGGGGTAGTCCATAAGTCTGAAAAGTCCATATCTCTGAAACTGCGTGTGTATAAATAACCTTTAAAAAGCATTTTTAAATATCAGTACTTTCAAATACCCTAATAGAACAGTCACTACTCTAATAGAGCAGTCATTTCCGTAGTTCGGTTAACCGAAAATCCTAATAACTGAGGTTCCACTGTAAATAAAATTTGCATACACTGTAGCCATTAAGCTAATGCGACTGCATCACTGCTAGTCTCGTACAGCCACACCGCATTCTTTGTAATTAGGTCGCGGAAACAGAAATAACGGCTGGCTATTTTATTAAGTTGTGGTTCCACAGTCGATACAGAGAAACGAGTTGAGCTCCTTGGAGTTCCACTTAATTATCTGAGCCTGTAGGTCAAGTACCAATACACAAATTAAGTTCTCTAAAATTAACAAGCACCCACACTCACCCGAACTTCCTTCGGCAGGTCTCAGTACCCGCATGACCCGAGACGGATTCTGACTACTGCTCATGGCGTGTGGCACAATAAACACCAATAGTTTCCGCATAACTAAGAGCCAGAGTGGCTAAAAGCTAGAGAGACTAAAGTTGAAACACAGCAGAAAACCAACTAAACTGTTACCAAGGTTACAACTCTAAGACTTCCCGTTTTTTTGTTTGAAAACTTCGGGAAGTCGGCAGAAAAAAAATCAGGTGTGACATGGAATTTAAAATTCGAAAACTGAAGGAGGAAGTTACTACTAGATACTGCGATAAATAAGACGGGTACGAGGGGTCCGCCACTCAGGATTATTATCGACGTGATTCGGAATCACCGCGTAATTCCAGTTGATTCCTAGATTCCGAACGTTGAATCCTCTGATTTCTCTGATTCTGCCAGCGATTCCTCGCGATTCCTTTATTCCGTCTAATTCCAAAAGGGGTTCCTATAATTCCATATGATTCTAATAATTCCGGCTGATTCCAAGGCTGATTCTGTAATTCCAAGTTGATTCCACGATTCCCTAGAATGGATTCTGTACTATAGGCGAGCCAGAATGGTGACTATCACAGTGTATCACTTTAGCTACCTCTGCTGAACCTACTGGTGAGTATTGAAGTCATGTTAAGTTCCACCCGGCATGGACTCGAGCCGCTGCGAGCCGCTAGAAATTCGCTGGCAATAGCCTATTTTTATTTATTTATTTTATCATTACTGAGCAGGCAGCTCTATATTTCTGCGTCTAGCAAAAGTGTCAGTGGACACCGTCACAACACTAGCTAACCCTGATGAAAGACCTTAAACTGGATCACATCTTTCCTGACTGGACGTACACAGAGTGTTGTGTGTGGTGGTTGCACTTCCACCCCCTGTGATGTTTTGAGTGCATGGTGTCCCACAAGGTTCTGTACTAGGGCCTCTGCTATTTTTTACATACATAAATGATATCAATATGCTACTCGTACTACACAGCTATTTGCACAGCCACCAAGATGTAGAGTTTCTTTTACTCAAAAGCATTTTAGATCTCAAGCTGCCCACTGGTGGAATGCAGTTCCTAACGACATGTTAACATCTCCAACTTTTCAGGACAATTTATTTTCTTATTTGTGTAAAATTTGTTGATGATTTTTATGTTTGTAAATTGTTTGCTTAATTGTTTTATATGTGTTATGTGTGTGTTGTAATTTTTTGTTCAGTCTTTGTGTGTGTGCAGTTGTAATTTATATGTGTATATGTATGCTATTGTTGTGTTTCCACCTCAGTCAGGGAAGAACGGCATTGCCGACTGACTTGAGGCTAATTTAAAAATCAAATCAATCAATCAAATCGATATCACTAACGAATTAAGTTCTATTTGTCGCTTATACGCTGATGACTGCATTCTATATAGGAGAATTGATAGTTTAACAGATGTTAAAGATTTGCAAGATGATTTACAGATATCGGAGCTATGGGAGAAAAAGTGGAAAATGTCTTTCAATGTTGACAAATACGTGGTTGTATCTATAATTCTTAAACGAAACCCTATATACTCCAGTTACCACCTTCAAGGAGAACAACTTACTGTGGTTCAGTGTGCCAAGTACCTGGGAGTCTCAATTGATTCAAAATTATCTTTTAACCAACATGTGGACAATGTGTGCAAAAAGGAAAAGTCTGTATTAAGTTTTGTGAGGAGAAATTTTGCAAACTGCTCCTGTAAAATCAAAGAATCAACCTGTTTCTTACTTACATCAAGCCCACAATGGAATATGCAGCTGCAGCATGGGCTCCTTACAGCAGACGGTCAAAAAACAAACTTGAGTCTGTGCAAAGATGTGCAGCTTGCTTTGTAATGAATGATTAATATCAAACCAGCAGTGTATCAAACATGTTATCACGTCTTAACTCGAGCACCATTGAAACTCATTTCAAACATTTAAGGCTTCAGATGTTCCATAAAATTATTCATAGCATTGCGGATGTATCACTTCCTGATTATATAGCTCATAGATCAAGGTATACCAGAAGTAGTGAACTTAAATTTATACAGCCAGACACAGCTATTGATTCTTATAAATACAGTTTCTTTCCTGCTTCAATTTGATTGTGGAACACTCTACCTAGTGATATAAATTGTGACAATATAGATATTTTTAAGGAACTTCTGAAACATATTACATTGTAATTTATTTTTATAGCTTATATTTGTAGCCTCATGATTTTACATCTATATTGTAATATACTCACCCATATGAGTTCTGCAATAATTATAGTAAGAATGTATTGCAATTCATTAACAAGCTAGTTAGCTAAGGGTTAGTATAAGTCTCGTTGGGAACACCGGATCCGGGCCCCACTGAGAGCTTGTAGGAGCTGTTATTGAAAATTGTTAGATTACAGGATGTTCTGGAATCCGGGAAACCTCGATCCAACAACAGCCAGCCGACGGAGAATGAATTAGCTATAGTATATAGTGGCTGTAGTTAGCTGCTTCTGCGACGGCTCGCACTCACTCGCGAAGACTTAAACCTTACTAGAAACGCACAGGAACACTCACTGTAATACACGTAGGCGTATACACAAAGTGTAAAACCAGGTGCAAAACAAGTGAGAGTTAAGTTAGCGTCTTTAGCTTATGCTGAGTGTGTTATACTGTGTTAAACGGTAATTTACGATATAATTTTCATAACATTTATTTCAAAATATTTCTAATTACAAAGTTGATTCCGCTTCAGATTCCCATAATTCCATGATTCCTTGATTGATTTCAGTGATTCCTGAGGTCGTCGACGTGATTCCGAATCGTGGCGGACCCCTCGGACGGGTATGAATGTACTGTAATAAATTGCGTGCGTACGAATCTTTTCCTTTTTATAATAGTCCCAGATCGTAGTGTATTTAATTTATTGCCACTCCAAGCAGATTCATTGTTTCGCCTGCTGCAATTACTCTTCCGCATGGTTTTATTCATTATGCTGTTATCTCAACATTTTATTCATTATACTCACGTGATTGCATAGCATCTACCAATAAACTTAGAATCACAACCAAGTTCACTGTATTTCAATGATGCTCTTAGCTTACTAATGAACATTTCAACTATATTCTTACCTCCAAAAGCTGTTGTGTGGAGCATGAATTTTGAAAATTATCAAAATTATAGCAATAAAGAGTTTTGAAGAGGCAGGGTAAATTGCCTGCGACAGTAGTAGCACTGGATAAACAGCTTACTACACATGTTTTTCCCTTGCTTTATTAAGTTTAGAAACTAGCCAGTCAAAAGGTAGACCTTCATTAAGTTGTTACAACACGACCCATTCCAGGCGTTTAGTAACACAGTACAACTGAAAGTGCTAGTTCACTGGGTAGGCATGACTGCATTATGGTATAGTCAAACGCTTTGCTTTGCATTGTGCATCTGTGTGTATTGTGTTGCGTTAGTGATGTATTGATATCATTTATTACTAGTCAATCTGATACCGATACATTTTAGGTATTTGCTAGATACTAAATTGATACATGTTTACTTACAAGAGTTGTTCACAAGAAACAGCTTCTGGTGAATGGGCTGATATACATATGTGAGTTGAGTATGTGTGTGTAGTCTGTGTGGCTGCATGTGCAATGTACTTTTCTATACCACCAATATGAGCTTTACCTGATAGCAACTGTTACACACAAGTAATTGCTTAGAATCGTGCTGTACGGTGTGAATGGAGACTGCTTAAATTTATTAGAGTCGTGCTATACAATAATTTCACTGCTAGATTTTGCTTCAGTTTTGCAGGTGCCTTGTGGCCTTTGCTACAGCACATGTATTTTTAAAAACTAGTAAAGCACTCTTCAACACTTTGATACTCCCATGCAAAGTACTATATTTGCTCATACAGTACAGTTATACAGATACCTGTAATTTCACTAATAGCTACAGTGTAGTACAGTAATGCCGTAAGAAATGTTATCAAAACAGCCACACTCAAACAGCATAATTAATCAAAAAGTATGACATAGAATATAATGTAGTAAAACTAATCCTACCAGTTGCTTCTTGTGTATGTATTAAGTTGTCTCAGTGCATTCTGCTCTGTTTCATGCAGCTGTATGTATATTGGTAGGACACAATAACAGCAAATTGTCATTTCATACTTTCAATTACGTACCTCATCTTGAAAATTGTTTATATTAAAGTTTATTCAAAAATACTGTTCAATTACATTGCTTTGTGAGGAGCTATCTGATGGAACGGGTGTGTTGGAATGATTTGTTTGCCTTTTGTAGGTGAATGGTTTAGGTGGTGCCCACAGTCAGCCAAAGGCCAGCTGTGAGTGCATGCCTGATTTAGTGAAATTGTTTTGCAAAAGGTACTCACGACAGGAGCTCATTGAATCCTATGGACAAGGGAGCATGTACATGTATACTGTAACTCTGTACACTACCAATACTAGGGCAAACTTCAAACATGGCGTCCAGGTTACTATGTATATAGTTGGTTACATCATTCTTACGCACAACAGGGATACACTAAATTGGCTGCTACTCCATCATTTTATGTAAAGCTGCTTCGATAGGAAGATCATTGAGTCAAAGGTAGAGCTTGGAATAGTCAAGTGGAGTAAAATTTTACGTTATTAGTGGCTGTAGAAAGACTGTCCTGCTAAGCCTGTGCTCTAGATACCTCTGTCATGCCACTGAACTTCGTTTCCATAGCTTTGCTTCATCGCAGTGGAAACGTGATGTGCTCGAGCATGTGCCTCTACATAATATCCTAATTAGGAAATTTTAAAAGATGCTTATTATAGTACATGGCAGCCATGTTTGAATTTTACTGTTTACAGAGTTACATGCTCCCTTGTCCATAGGATTTGATATGCTCCTGCTCACGATCATATGCCATGTATTGTATCTTATGTGCAAACACACATTACCAACTTGTCAGATACTGTAGAGCTCTCAGAGTCTGATGTATTCCTTCTACACAAGGGCTTTAACTTTGTGCCAACAGCAAGGCTCTTACTTTCTGTCGAACAATAAGAAATATTCAAAAAGGACCATCTAATAGAACTGACACTGAGAGAAAATAATAAAGCAGTGATGAGTACTAAGTGAGCTTGCAACTATACTGCAACATTGGAGGGAATACTAAAACTGAAATATCAGAAATTAAAGCTACTGATTTCATAGTATCTAATCTCACAAGACACGAGCATGCCTTGCCCAGAGACTTTGCCAGGACAAAACCCTGGTAATTCAAAAATGTGACAATGGGGCAGATATTGTGGTCCAAAATAAATGTGACTACATATGAACTTAATCATCTGCAAGACCCTGTCACTCAGACAGAATTGGATAGTGTTCCACTAGTATTCTGTAATAACATAAATAAATATCTCCTGGATCTCTAATGACCAACTTCTAGCTAGGCAAAAAGTCAGTAGACTTGCTCTCCACCAAAGAACTCCCAACTGTGCATGCGTGTGTGTGTGTGTGTGTGTGTGTGTGTGTGTGTGTGTGTGTGTGTGTGTGTGTGTGTGTGTGTGTGTGTGTGTGTGTGTGTGCAGGGATGGGCAAGAACTGTTAGATTACCAGCCATTGTATCTGTCAAGGTCATAGAGGCTTTTGTTGTATTTTAGATTGATTCTCCAGCTAGTGTCAGTAAGTACTATAAAGTTACTATTCGATGTTGAGCAGGCAGGTGGCACGAAACTATTTATTTGACTAAACAGCAATGAACTAAGAATGCTTACTGACACCCAAACACTAGTGCCAACTTCAGTCATTGCTCAGGCTGCCAGACTGAAGTAGAAATTAAATGTCCGCTAGTATAGCTGCAGGTATAGATCTTCTTGTGTTATTGCCTACTCAACTAATGTGAAATTTTTAATTACACTTGTATGTATATATATGTCACATACTGAAGGTCTCCAAACTCTGTGTAACCAGGCACACATACTGAAAGGCATGTGCCTGGTCACTGTAATTGTGTCAAAAAATCGTGTGTGTGTCTCTGTTTATATTTAATGCCCATCGAAACTTATTAGCGTTAACAAGCTTACCTTTTGTGACTAGTTGCTACAATTGTTCAGGTGGCACAGTGAGCCATGCCAGCAGATGAGCTCATGAGCAACATATGTTTTGATGTTATAATGTACATTTGTATATGTTTCATCCTTTGGGGAAACAAATATGGAATAACGGATCAGTGGAATAATGGAATTAAATTCTATAGCTTATATAGTAGTATTTGTACCCTCTACAGCGCTAATACACTCCTCACCTTGTAGTAACTCCACTGAGAATGCAGTTGCAAAGACAGTTGAGAGCAACAATAGACCAATCCTCACAGTAGTCTTTAAATAAGATGCATGCAAAGTAATCACTGTGTAACAATCTAACTACTCTGAACTACCTTCAAATACACTACACTTCACTACACATTCGCTATAACACTATAAGTTCTTTTACTATCCTTGCTTATATCAGCTGTCACACATGAGTAACTGCATGAATTTATTAGTGCACTCTATCTTCTAGAAACCTATAGTCTCGTCCCCAGCTGCCCATGCACTTGATCATGCAAAGGTTATTAGTCCAACTTCTTGGTCCAGGAAGTGCGCATTAATCAAGACTCACGGTAGTGAGGCACGTGGCCAAGAAACTACAAAGCACTCGCCCAATTAAAAGATGCGTGGCCACTACTGTGAGTTATTTACGTGTAGGGATGGTTTTGCAATATTAGCCCTGGATTATGCAACATCTCTCAATAGATTTGTATTGCGTTACGTAATAAAAAGAATCTTTTTTCGTAGTAGTAGTAGTAGTTTCTTGCGATCATTATTAACGCGTATTTAGACATATTTCGCTTTATTTCTCAACCTTGTGTTACATCTAGCGTAACCTTATACCAGTCAACTTACCTTTGTTTGTACAGTCCATCTAACACTGACATTATCTAATCCTGGTTTGTTCATACGCGTATTTTCTTCGATCAAACCTCTAATCCCTACAATAACTTTTAAAGACACGAAGTGTACACAAGCCCTAATGTCTGATAAACAAGTTGTAAAACCGTGTAGAACCGTAAGTTCCCTACGGAAGTAGTTTTAAGAAGAAATCTTTTAAAGTCCATTTAGTGCCACGCCTCATGCGAGCGTTGATAATTGGCAGATGTCTTATAAACAAGTGTGAAAGCGTAGACAAGTTAATATTGCTCCAATTTGAGATGTTGAATATTGGGACATGCTAAAGCCAATTGTTCCAGGTGGCCTTGATGCACACTATCAGCTCCACCAAAACTAAATTCCATCACAAAGTTTAGCGAATCAATAGAGGTATTAAGCATATTATGACCATTATTGTCCAAGGTGAAAAATTCCGCCTTACAAACTACTGTGCCATCTGGGCATAATCAGTTAATAGCAGCAAATCACTATTTAAACCCAATATTCCATAGTTACTAGCTTTCACAAAAGGTAATGTTGCATTCTCACCAAACTCTAACCAAAATTCTGGTACTGTGGGGAACAGTTTTAATGGTACTTGAAAATCATAGCAATACTTATAACAAGTCACATACTCTTTTGGCACAGCAGCAGTACTTCTTAACATTGCCTCCAAAACACTAGCACAATGCCTCCAAAAACACTAGCCTATCTGTGTAGCCTGTAAATTTGGATACAAGTGAAAGGTTGACTGGAACAAAGCCTTGTTTCATCCACTTTCTTTTTTGCCCATTCTATGCACAACAAACACTTACCTTCCGGTACCTGAACTGTGAGTTCCTTCAGCCCTTTAATAACAAGTAACGGCTTGATGTCACTGCTTACACTGCTTGAAGGTTCTTAGTTTACTAATATGTTAAGCTGCTTTACTGTAGTTGTACCCATAGTAAAATATCAGTAACTTTAAGTATATGGAACATAATTGTTTTACTAAGTTTTAAACTCTCAGTAAAGCATCAGTGAATGCGAGTTTACTGAAAAACTACTAAAATAACAAACAATTAACTGTTCCATATACTGGGGATATACCACTCTAGTAAACAAAGAAATTTCAAGCAGTGTTAATTGAACCTCTAATCTCTTTAAGTCTCTCATGTGTTGTACAGCTTGGTTTAATTTTCTCAGATCTAACTTCGTTACAGCTGGTAAAGTAAGTTGTGTTTCATTTTTACAGTGGTTTGCCATATCTAAAAGTTTGGATGGGTACACATGATTAGGGAAGATCAATTGTTTGAAGTGCTTTCCAAAAGCCTTCAACACTTTTATCACAGAACGCTCGGTCATACAATGGCCAAACAAACTCAGTCCATAGTGACAGTGTTTCAGTGGCTGTTCGCAGTTTTCTTGAAACACAACGTAGCACTCCCTAAATCATGTGTTGCAGGTAAAAATGACATGATGTAAATTAACATCTCTATTGGAAGACTTAAGCGATTGGTGGACTGCTTTAGCGATTTGCACGGGTGTCCAGTCTTCTTATAATGGCGGACTCTCCAGCGATGTTTTACTGTAAAATCATCAACATTTAGGCCATTAGAAATGCAGCTGAAGCCTTAAGCAGTTGCTGTAATAGCTTTAAAAGACAAGACGGTGATTATTTTTAGAGATGCTTATTGCATACAAAGGTGATAGAAAACTGCTTCAAGTGATATTTATACTATGTGGAAACCAAAAGGAGTATAATATAGCTAGCTAGCTAGACAAAAAAAAGTTAACAAACTAGCTATTTAAAAATTAAAAATTTCAAAAGGGAGTAGGGGTTGATCATGTATACACTCGCTACAAAAAGTAAGGAGACAAGCTCAGAAATATTGCAGCTGAAATGAGAAATGATCCAGCAGTAAAAAAACAAGGAAACAAGATTAGACGACTACTTGCTAAAATGAGGTCCTACTTTTGGCTAATTTGATGGTCTCATTTCAAGATTCTAGCCAAAAGTAGGCATTAAAGTGTGTCTCATTTTAGCAAGTAGTCGTCTAATCTTGTTTCCTTACTTTTTACTGCTGGACCATTTGTCCATTTCTCATTTCAGTTGTAACATTTTTGAGCTTGTTTCTTTACTTTTTGTAGCGTGTATATCAACCCCTACTTTCTTTTTAATTTTTAAATTTTTAAATAGCTAGTATATTAAGCTGGGGATGCAGCACAAGTTGTTTGTCAGACCTTTCAGTGCTGAGCCTAGAATAATGACAAGTAACTGAATTGTCTATGCACACATTTCGAGGTGGGGTGTGTTGTCCTTACATGCAATTTAACATTAATATTACAGTGGTCATTGTAAAGAGGTGGTCTTTGTTTGGAGGTGCTGTTAATAAAATGATGACCACTAGGTGAAATTTTCTAACATATCATTCCAGTCCACCATTCCATTCCACTGATGCCCCAAGCTGCCTGCATTGTTGCTTGAGTCCGAGTATCTGGCCTCAATAACCTGTGACAGCGGTAGCACTAGATAAACAGTTTACTTCAAATACATGTACACCTTCATTTGTTATAACATGACCCATTCCAGGTGTTTACACTGGATAGGTGTGATCGCGTTACCATAGTCAAAGGCTTTGCTTTTGCATTGTGCGTGTGTGTATTGTGTTGTGCTAGTGATGTATTGATATCACTTATTACTAGTCATTATACCAATACATTTTAGGTGATTGCTAGATACTAAATTGATGTGTGTTTTACTTGCGAGAGTTGTTCACAAGAAACAGAATGGGCTGATAAATGTGAGATAAGTTTGTGTAGGGTATATGTGTGCATAGTCTGTGCTGGTGTGCATGTATGTGTGCATGCATGCAATGCACTTATCTACACCATCAACAACACCTATCTCGTGTGACTGGAGACTGCTTAAATTTACTAGAGCTGTGCTATATGCAACACCACATGCATGTAATGAAATATACTACCTTGTTCTTATAAACAAAGGTGATGCTACAGTAAAATTAATGACCTTGACAGATACAATGGGTGGCAATTTTAACAGTTTTTCCTGACGATAAACAAATGTTTCATCAATTGCAGCTACATGTACATACAGTACTTCATAAGAACCTATTGAAACTTATACATGTATGTGGTGTTAAAATGAGTAAAAAATTATCTTCATTTGGCTTTAAAATGCTTTTGATTTTTCTGAAAACACTTCATAGTGTCCTATGGCATGTTTTATCCCTTTCTAACCCTGCAAAAGTTGCATAACTAAATAGTTTGTTTTTTACCTGTACAGAATGCTATCTCAGTTGCAGTAATGCCCATTCTCTAATATTTAGTTGCTATGGACCATCTAAAGGGGAAATAATTCATTGGTTATAGTGACATCATGGCAGAACATTATACCATAAATGATGAAAGTTTGATGTGACTTAAGTTTGGCAAAGTTTGTTAAACTTTTATTCGTCAATTAACTATTTTATATTGCTCGCTATTGGCTGTGTGGTGAATTCATCATACTTTCATCTGCCAACCTGCTTCACAAGCTGATTCGCCAAACTTAAGTCGCGCCAAACTTCGTCATTTACTGTTAAGTCATCTATTATTATCAGAGGCTTTGCTGTGTTTATGTAGCAGTTGTGTGTATATCTATGTGAGGCAGCATATATAAGTTAATTGGCTTGAGCATCGGTGATGGCTCAACCTGCTTTATGCTGAGTTGCTATTGTTGACCAAGAAGCTTAAACTTCACTCACACTTCTATGTCTGTAATTTATTTTATTTTTGAAAATGTGTCTCCTTATTATTCATCTGTTTGTCTTGTTTGATCATTTACGTGAGAACTTTAGTGTATTTAAGCACAGTGCCATGGGGAAACTGGGTAATTCTAATTAATGCACACCCAAATGAATGGGCTAAATGCTAAGTGTATACACATATTTTCTTCCTTAAGATACAGTAGTTCTATAGCTACTACATTTGAAGTACAGTGGTCCCTCTATTATCCAAACTCATTGGGTCCTAAGTACTGAAGTTTAAATAATGGAAAAACTGAAGCCCATTTATTTTTGTACAAAGTAGTGATTGAAAAGTTATAAACGATACTAGTACAGGTATCTAAAATATATTGCAGTATGATCATATCAAGCTGAAGGCATATCATATCAAGGCATTTTAAGCTTCGTGCCAACAGCGAGGCTCTTACATTATATTTTCTGTCATACAATAAGAAATCTTCAAAAAGCACCATCTAATAGAACTGACACTGAGAGTAAATAATAATGCAGTGATAAGCACTACTGTAAGTAAGCTTGCAACTATACTGCAACATTGGAGGGAATACTTTAAATCTAATCTCACAAGATGCGAGCATGCCTTGCTCAGAGACTTTGTCAGGACTAAACCCTGGTAACTCAAAAATGTGACAATGGGGCAGATATCTTGGTCCAAAATAGATGTGACTACTGTATGTCACAGATGAACTTAATCATCTGCAAAACACTATCACTCAGAGAGAATTGGATAGTGTTCCATTAGTATTCTGTAATAAGCTAAACATTTCCTGGATCTCTAATGATCAGCTTCTAGGCAAAAGGTCAGTAGACTTGCTCTCCACCAAAGAATTCCCAACTGTGTGTGCATGCGTGTGTGTGTGTGTGTGTGGGATGGGCAATCAACCGCTAATGTGATTGCATAATTTATACAATTCTGTTGAAACCACATGCTAACTTGTTAATTTGTATCCATATAATGAATTCTTATAAACAAAGGTGATGATACAGTAAATCAGTAAATGACCTGGACAGATACAATGGCTGGTAATCTAACAGTTCTTCCTGACAATAAGCAAATATTTCATCAGTTGCAGCTACGTACAGTACTTCATAAGAACCTAATGAACCCCGTACATATAATGTGACATTAAAATGAGTAAAGAGTTATCTTTATTTAGCTTAAAAATGTCTTTGATTTTTCTGAAAACAGGGAACTCATCTTCATAGTGTCTTATGGAATGTTTCATCCCTTTCTAACCCTGCAAAAGTTGCACAATTAAGCAATTAAGGAGTGTTGCTTTTTACCTGTACGGAATGTAATCTCAGTTGCAGTAATGCCCATTCTGACCATCTAAAGGTGGAGAATAGGGAAATAATTTATTGGATAGTGACATCATGGCAGACCATTATGGCATAAACTATGAAAGTTTGGCGTGTCTTAAGTTTGGCGAATTTGGTGAGTTGAAAAAATTTGCCATAACTTTTACCCATCAATTAGCTACGTATATTGCTCACTATTGGCTGTGTGGTAAATTTGCCAAGGTTTCATCTGCCAACCTGCTTTGCAAGTTGATTCGCCAACTTAAAAGTCACACCAAACTTTCGTTGTTTACAGTACAAGTCAGATATTATCACAGGCTTTGCTTTGTTTATGTACAGTAGCAGGTGCGTGTACATCTGTGTGAGGCAGCATATAAAAGTCAGTTGGCTGGAGCATCAGTCTGGTATTAAATGGTTCCAGCTTTGATGCCTGCTTATGCTCAGTAGCTATTGTTGACCAAGAACGAAGCTTAAGCTTCACTCACATGTCTATGCCCTTAATTTATTTTCATTGGAAATGTATCTTCTTCTTACTATTCATTGAGAAATTCCATTTGTCTTGTCTGATCATTTGTGTGAAAACTTCAGTGGGTGTCATGGGGAAACTGGATAACTCTAATTAATGCACCTCAAAAGTGAACAGGTTAAAATAAATTTAAAGTATGCACATTTTTTCTTAAGGATTTCTATTGCATTTGAAATACAGTGGTCCCTCTAATTACAGGTATCCGAACTCATCAGACCCTACTGTAAGTATAGATAATGGAAAAATTGGATAAATTGGATAAATGAAGCCTATTCATTTATATACACAGTTGCTAGTGCTGGACGGTATTGAAAATTACACTGTATAAACATTATCCGTTATCTAAATAATATCACGGTATTTCCATATCAAGCTGAAGCTTATGTTAAGTGAGATTCACTGTGATATATACTTATCATGAAATAATTCATGAAGCAAGGCACATTTGGATCCATGTTATGAGCTTCAAGGGTGGACGCATGCTTGTTCTTCTGGTGAGCAGCTCATGAATTCACAAGCTGTTCAACCTTAGTATTATTACTACGACATTTGTCAGTTTCATTAATTATTCGAAATGTGCTTCATTTCCTTTCAGGTGAACTGGAAGCCAAAATATTGTTTGCTGAAGAGTGAAGGACAATTAATTGGTTCCCATAAGAAGTCTATACCTGGTGGTGGGCCGGCTGCTTATGGGGAAACCGTTAAACAACGTAAAACTGGATGGTAAGTCTCTCAGTGTGCAGTGTGAGTGAGTGTGCAGTCAGTGAGTGAGTAAGAAACATTACTGGACAAAGTGTAAGGATTCTTACTATCTGTATGTATGTGTGATAAGCATCTACATAATTACATGTATATTTAATTAAGTCCTGATTAACAGGGCCATAGCAAGGGGTCCACTGCTCCGGTTTTGGCTGGATTACCTTTCAGCCACTCTGAATATTGCAGGGGATTGAGATACTCTAATAGAGCAGTCAATACAATAACTCTAATAGAGTAGTAAGTTATAGGTTTCAGTTACCAATCTTACAGTCAGAATTGCTTCCAAATTCCACATCAGAGGATTAAATTGTGACCTATGAGGAAAACCAAACTACTGTATAGTACAGTGTAGTGCAAGTATATTATGCTTTTGTATAGTGATGTGTGCTTGTTACAGTGGATGGTTTTGTTCACATCCTAATACAGTGATTCCTCTATTATCCAAACTCATTGGCCCTTGCTCATGAGTGTATGTTAATATACAGGGGTGTACATGTACTATTGTTCTCTACAGGACTTGGATGATACCCTACGCTGTAATGTAAAAGATGACAATTCTGTGTAAGTTGTGGGAGCTACGTTGTTGAGGTTTCTTGGACAAGGTGGCTAAAAGAGGAAGACTATTATACAGAGGGTCAGGCTGTTGTGTGTTTGAGTATTCTACTTGCATACTACCCTTGTTGCCAAGATTACTGTGTGAAGAATTCTCAATCCTGATCCTGATCAGATAAGAAGTCTCGATTCTGATCAGGTAAGACAGTTGATATAAATGGTATTGTGTATTTTTCATCATATTTTTAGGTTCGGCTGTCCTTTGTAATGTGGAGAATGACTGGAATGGAAAGGTGTGTGTGCGCGCGCGTGTGTGTGTACACTAAAATCATGCTTTACAGTGTGATGTTATACTGCTTAAATTAATTATAAGTCATGTTGTACAAAGGGATGGAAGACTGCTCATATATTTATATTCAGTGTTTAGTGCTAAATGACTATGTTCAAGAGAGAAAAATGCTTGGGTGGAGTGCATACATCTTATTTTAACGAGCACTCAAAATTTTGGCCACCAAATGATGTGTGTGCAAGTCACTTGTGCGTGTGTGACTGTTGGCATGTGAAAGTATCCTAACAATTAGAGCTTGTAGCTTTGTATTAGTTGGTGTTTAATAAATATTATGTGGAAAATGTACTGTAGTATGTGTTATTGGGTTGAGTGTGTAGCGCATACTAATTACCCACATCTCACTTTTGGTTGAAGTGGAGCTTAGGGTCCCCACGTCTTCACCTGCAAGACATAGTATGGGTTATTTGCCACAAAAGGAATTGCCAGCACCTGAGGAATGCACAGGTGTCTCTCTGGGTAGGCACAACTGTGCTATAGCCAAAGACTTTTGTGTGTGATTTTGTGCGTACAGTCTCTATCTGTGTACACTGGTACATTTTTATGTACATGTTGCGTGCCAATAGTAAGTGTACTAGAATGTTATGTATTCATTTTTTTGCAGTGCCAGAATTATCGGTTTGTCAACAATGAACTACATGGAACCTGTGCCTCTCAACCATGTCAACAAGAATGTTGTAATTGTTAAAATAATTGATTTCTGTGTGTTTGTCATTATCCATTAATCATCACGTGCATGTTTACCAGTACGGGTACATGCATAGGTGCATTTCTAACGGTAGATACTGTAATGTTGTCTTAAGAGAGCTAGCTAGCAGCATTATACATGCATGGGCATGGTGGGTGATGCGATTTTAGGACCTTGAAAACGTCTTGCGCAAACAAATAAGTGGCTACAGCGAAAAGACGATTTTCTTTCTGCAGTTCAACGGTATATAAGCATGCTAAACTCACTGTCGTACTAGTTGTACGAAGAGTTAATGCCATAAAAGTCCATGGCACTGAACGGCGACGTGTACATGACAGTAACTCGAAAGGGACTCACTATAAACATCACGTGCTAACAAACTGCGCAAATATCACGGATAAATACAGAAGTATACAGATGCTCGTGTGAGGTTCATACTTCCTCCAGATCATACTTAGGGGTTTGGTACGAAAATGCCTTTCATACCTATGGTATGAAAGGCATTTAGTGTGATAATCATACTTTATGGTGTGAATTTCACACTTCCGAATTTACTGTGTTGTTTCGATATCTGATGACACAATCCAGCAGGCACTGAATTAAAAGAGAATGTACAAAAAATCAATATGCCGGGCTGTATCAATAATAGCATGGATAATCAAAATGAACAAAAATTATATCCCAGGCTAAGTGAATGAATAACATAACTGTTGGGTAAGCATGTCAAACCTGAACATTAGGACATTAGTCAAACAAAAATACGCTATCACAACTTGGTCATAATACAATGTTTGTACCACTGGACTTCACACTGGTTGCCCAAAAATTGTGCCATTCCAGGACAACAGCATAATTATGAAACAAATAGTTACTACAACACAGAAGGCTTACTGTTGTACTGTCTACACTGATATACCATAATTTAAAAACATAACAGGTAGGCATTAAATACAATACACTTAACATCTGGGTACTAGGAAAAAATCACTAACATCACAACATGTAAACTGACCTAGAAATTAACACCCTTGATGCCACTACAGTCTACACTGGGTATTTGTTTGAACCCATCAACACTATACCCGATACATCTGAGTAGACTGACCTGTAAATTCACATCACTAGTATACAGTGATAATTGATAACTACAAAAACAACAATTGCAATAATACAATTCTTCTGTACGTCAACTGACCTGAAATTCATGACACTCGATACCGAGACCTGTAAAAGAATAAGCAGGCACTGAAGTCAACCTTAAATTAAACACACATGCAAACTGACCTGGAACATCGGTCGCAATACCAAGACACCTGTTTCGATATCTGACGAAACAATCCAGCAGGCACTGAATTAAAAAGAGAATGTGCAAAAAATCAATATGCCAGGCTGTACCAATAAAGGATGGATAATCAAAATGAACTAAAAATATATATATCCCATATGCAGGTGAGTAACATAACTGTTGGGTAAGCATGTAAACCAGAACATTAGGTCATTGGTCAAACAAAAGTACGCTATCACAAACTGGTCACTGATAATTGATAACTACAAAAACAACAATTGCAATAATACAATTCCTCTGAACGTTAACTGACCTGAAATTCATGACACCTGTATCTTTGTTCTTGCATGGTCTCAACTTACATATGTACCATGATCACATTCAACTGCTAGTGGATAAACCAGTATGACCAGATGGCCTGAACAAGCAGGTGTTATAAATACAATAAAGCCTGGAATATGAAAAATATTATATAAGCATTATTCCACACTGATATAGTAATAGATTATAGGACGTTGTGGAACTTGCCTAAACATGTAAACTTGAACATGAGGACAACTGCATAATCTGGACACTTGGAATTGTCCAATACCTGATGAACAAGTTAGTACTAATGACATTCACTTCAACATTTTATCCCAGCTGGGTGAATCTCTTGTAACTGAGTAAAAAGGTGTTTATTTTCCACCTGCAACCAAAGTTCTACATTTTGATCTGTGGTTGAGTGTACATAAACTGACCAGGAAAATCAGTATGCCATAGCCGGGGTATGGAAATGGTTCCTTTCCTCCTGTTGTGACATTACTTACAGCTGACTGGTAAATGATCATCGATGTCCCCGTGGACCCCAACAATGAGTATATCAATAACTTCACAAGTTGGAATGAATTTCCTTTCAACATGTGATGGAATGAATTTCCTTTCAGCATCTGGTGGACAGGTCCATAAACCCTATTGCACAAACACGGTGAATCAGTGTGTGGTGATGTGACACGTTACACAAATTTCACTCCTCGTTTCGTTAGCATTCAAGACCGGCATATATCATAGAGTACCTCGATCAGTATTCTTGACTCTTACTTCTTCAAGCGTTGCTCAAGCGATGTAGTTTCTCATGAGGGGCTCGAGTTTCTCATTAAAGTCGAGCCGATTAAAGTACGCCTCACCATCTAGTTACATTCTTAAACCATTCAATTTAAAACCACGTATCACAAGTGTCCGCTTAAGGTAATTAGGGACTTTCCATGAGATTTCCCCTAAATAGATCACGTGTTAGTTGTCAATCCGGTGGATTCTGGTGATATACATGGTTCAACAATGCGGTAAGTGTACATATGCTGTCAATAATTGTTTGTGCACTGCTAAACTAAGTTATTTTTGTGTGATAAGCATGCTTGAGGAAGGGTCTGGGGGGCGACACTAATGTTTTGACAGCAGTTGATGATGGCCAGGCAAAGAACTGCGAGAAGAACTACTGTGATAGTGTGATAGTAGGGAAAAATTCCCACCCCTATAGCTCTGCCTAGGGGCATTATCTACAGCTACTGTATTATGTTGCCGATATGTACATCCGGGCCAAGAATAAAGGTGAAAGTGGTAGTAAGGCTCAATCCTATTATTCTGCTGAACAGGCAAGGGAGTCTGGGACTCTGGGGGCATGCTCCCTCAGGAAAGTATAAGTACTACAACTTTTTCGTTTTAATTGCTTCATCAAGTATAAAAATTTCAGTCAAAAGGTGATGATCGAGGCTCTGGTCTTATGCACTGGTTGGAGTGGTTGTATCGATACTGCACTGTGGCAACCTTGAGGGGTTAGTGCTGGCATTACCCTTGGCAATACTATTCCATCTCCCCGAGTCTTGATGATTGAGTCCTCCATTCCTTTCTCTGCTGCTCCAATCCTGAAGTTGTGACCACAGTCAAAAGGTGACGATCGAGGCTCTGGTCTTGCATCTATACTGTACTGCAACACCCTTGAGGGGTTAGTACCGGCATTGTCCATCGCAATACTGTTCCATCTCCCATATACAAGTCTTGATGGTTGAGTCCTCTATTCCTTTCTCTGCTGCTCTAATCCTGAAGTTGCGACCAAAATAATAAAAAAATGGTTATAACATGATAAATGATTATGGTGATAACAATTACAAATGTATTTATATAGCTGTGTAGCAACTGTAAACTAATTAGTCACTTGCAAGTTTAATTAGGTGTCTGAAGCATTTAACATGCACAGATATGAGATATATTCGTCACATGCAGGCAGTAAAGATAGATTTACTCTAATAGAACAGTCATACTACACCATAAATTCATACTTCCGAATTTACGGTGTTATGAAACAATCATTATTATGTATGGATTTTACTGACTCTCCAAGATAATATTCTGCATTAATGTTAATTGCTCATTTCCAAAATAATTACCTTTTAAACCAAATGTAGAGTCTATCACTGACAAAAATGAGTGATATCCACCCCAAAAACACCTTCGCTGTAAAAAAGGCACGCCCAAGAAACTACAAGTACCTGGAACCCAATGTAAAAAAACAAAAAGAAAACAGCTCAGCTGAAGTGAAAAGTAACTGGTAACTTAAAGAGCTGATATCTGAAGCGGCCAAGAATACAATTACTAAAGTTTAATCCATGCAAGAACACCTTGGCTATAAAACAGGTGTGTACATGAAAGTAACTGGCAACTGAAATGGCTGATATCTGAAGCGGCCAAGAATGAATGGTCATATACAACTAATTCAAAAATTTAACACTGAACCTTTATAATTCAGCTGTGTTCTATATTCACTCTTGCTGCATCGTAAAGTAATTTCTTTTAACTCTAATTGGCTGGTAATTTGGCCGCCTTTTTTTGCTCTATTATACTGACTATTAAAAAAGGCGGCCAAATTACCAGCCAATTAGAGTTAAAAGAAATTACTTTACGATGCAGCAAGAGTGAATATAGAACACAGCTGAATTATAAAGGTTCAGTGTTAAATTTTTGAATTAGTTGTATATGACCATTCATTCTTGGCCGCTTCAGATATCAGCCATTTCAGTTGCCAGTTACTTTCATGTACACACCTGTTTTATAGCCAAGGTGTTCTTGCATGGATTAAACTTTAGTAATTGTATTCTTGGCTGCTTCAGATATCAGCTCTTTAAGTTACCAGTTACTTTTCACTTCAGCTGAGCTGTTTTCTTTTTGTTTTTTTACATTGGGTTCCAGGTACTTGTAGTTTCTTGGGCGCGCCTTTTTTACAGCGAAGGTGTTTTTGGGGTGGTAGAACATACATAGAATGTTCTAGAACAATCTAGTACTTCTATTGGTTGATCTATGAAATTATTACAAAACATTTGATTATAAGCAGATTTCAACTAGAAATTTCATTTATAAAGCAGAAATTAAGTGAGGTGATCAGCCAAGGTAGCAGTGGTTCAGTGGTTAAGGATGCAGGTGTTAGGTATGGAGGTCCCTGGTTTGAACTCTGGTAAGTTTTTTTCGACATTTTTTGCACATCTTTTTTACCCTGTGGTGACTGCTCTATTAGAGTATCTCGATCCGCGATTTTACACTTGCTTGGTTTTTGCTTTATAACTTTGTTGCTGTAACTCTATTGCTATTCAAACTATCAAAAGGCACTGCTACGATGATCAGCCTATCTACACACCAATTTTCAAGTTATTTCTATACTCGGTTTACCCTGTAGCTGTGACAGAGAAGTTTGATCTTTTTTTACGTGAATAAACGCTCATAACTTCTTTAATATTCCTCAGATTCACAACAAACTTGGTACGTGAATCCACCGTTATACACTCTTCATTTGTGCCAAAGATCGAGGCAATCGAGTTACACATTTGCATTTTATAGTTATTTTTGCAAAGTGTGCAAAAAGAAATCAAAGCCCCCGTATGGTATAAGAAAAAAACGAAGAAATTACAACGAAATTTTGAACGCCCATATCTCACAAATGGCTGTTGCAAATTTAATCAAGTTTTCTGTGTGGCGTACCCTACCTGGGGGACAGCTATAATGCAAAAATGGTGTGCTTTGGAGAAGGGGCCATGGAGCTATGCACGCATGAAAAGGCTGTTTTCTTTCTTCTTGATAATATACTCACGGTGTGGTCGCCGGATTTCTTGGCTGTACGACATACTACCGTGTGTATTGATTTTCATTGTTTGGCCTTCTAAGCATTCATATTTAACTCTGTTTTAGACACCAAGGCACTTCAGGTGTGACCACAAATAAAGCATGTGTTTATATAGCAAAGAATGGCTTAGATAGTAACTGTGTTCGTTTTAGTCAAAGCTTTGATCAGCTTGCATGTTAGTATTGATTAGTATTTATATTTTAATTTTAGCTATAATTAGTATACTAAAATCAAAATGCTAAAATCTATAAGTGTTTTAGTTTTAGTCACAGTAATACTAAAACAATACCACATTCTCCCCAAGTACGTACTGACATGATGCTTCAAGCCCTCATCATGTGGATATTTAAGCTACTTATCACAATTAAGTTTCTATGTACTTTGTCCTCTACAGCACGCCAAAGGCCGTGGTGTAGAGAAAATTAAACTGCTTTCCAGTGAAAATTCATAGAACAAAGTGGTCACTGCATGTATTATCGCATGGTTATGATAATACATGTTGCTATGTAGGGATTTATACTTAATGTTGTATATGTACAAGAAATTGAAATTGCTTAGATACACAAATAGAGTGGGTCTTGCATATAGGGCAGGTACCAATGCTAGACTCTATACTAAAGTATACATTCAATACAGTGGCACCTACTCTTTGATAATGTGACTTTCTTCTCCATAGCACCATCTAATTGTTTTTACCAAAACCTGATGAAGACATGTTCAGGCAGGTATTCACTAGGAAAATGATATAAAACAACAATGTCATCTTGTGCAGGCTGGTAGACTTTCTGAATGTCATAGACCAGAAGAGATGGAACAAAAAACACTTTACCACCCTTTGGAACATAAGTTTCACCAGGAAACTGTGTTGCAGTAGAAACTTCAGCAGCAAGATTGAACACTTGCAGTAACCCAAGGATGCGATTTTCATCTTCAGATCGGTTAGACTCTGACAACATGTATTTTAGTAAGCTTTCTTCTAGTAAGGCAAATTTATCATAGCGAGCAAGAGCTTTCCGTAGAGGAGTTTTGTGAGGGTTGTAATTGTGTGGTGTGATTACTGAGGACACCATATCTGAAACTTAAGGCTTCTTGTGGAGATATGAACACGTCTTCTTTCAAAGACTCTACTTCAGGGTAATACAGAAGTACCCCCTTGTACACGTAATATTTGAGAAGTGTATCAACAGCTTCATCTCCCTCTAAACCAGCTCCACTGGCAATTTCAACAACGTCTGACCACTGCAATCGTTTTACTTGTAGTTCTGCTCTTCTTAAAACCTCCTCCTCAAATTTCAAATACGAAATGGGATACTCTTTATCTACTAAATAATCTGCAGCTTTCGAAACAGTTCTTTTGAGGTGATTGACAACTTCAGGGTTGGGGTCACTGTTGGCAATAAAATGAAATGCATCTTCTTTCTTTTCTGGAAGTTACTCCAAAAATATTTTGCTATAAAAATGCTTATGAATTGCATCAACAATATCTTGCTCTGCCTCTTTGGACAAACCTTCAGTATGTGCTCCAATCATAATGACTGTGGGAACACGAGGAGAAATAGTACCTTTTGGAGCCTCCTGTCCACAGTGAAAGTGGATAGATTGTAAATGTGTTTCAATGGTCTCAATATTGCTTTGCATCCCTCTTGCCTCAACTTTCTCTTTGAATTTCCCAAGACGGTGTCGAGAAACAACAGGTTCATGTAGATCTCTTGAAGCATCAAAAAGAAGCAAAACAATATCTTCTTTGGTTAAAAATAGATATTGAATTTCATAATAAACTTCTTGTCCACCAAGATCAAATACAACTATTCTAGTTTCATTGTGGCGGACTTCATCCTTTGATGCTAAGGTAGACCTTACTTCATCTATAACTTTTTCAGGAATATTTGCTTCTGCTGCACTGGGATACTTATAGGTGCAATGGAAAAGAACAACTTCATGGAAGCTTTCATTTCCCCTTTATGTAGCTTCATAATTGAAGTACGCTGTACAGAAACTGTAATCTGTCTCCATTTGGAGGTAGTTAAAAATCGATCCACTGTACACTTGTTCATTTCAGCTCCTTGTGTCGACTGCTCATTATCTCGAAAAGGCAAGTCTAACAAAGTACGGACGGTAGTTGTTTTTAGTGTTGCACTGATAATCGGTTCAATAATCGGTATCGGGCCGATATTGGCTACTAGCCGATTAATCGGTTTTGATTAAATTAAAGCCGATGTTAATCTCCACTGTGCTGTGTAGTATAATGATGTGGGGGAGGCTAGACATAAGTTATTTGGCATTTTAATTAAGTTATGTGTTCATGGTTTAGTGGTGACTACAAGCCATGCCCATAATAAACTGTCAGGTTTTAGGCCATGCCCAACAGTAAACTGAGGTTTAGGTTTCTATGTAGTACCAGCCATTTGTCTCAACCATATAGCAGTAGTAAAATGTACTTAAAACCTTGTCAACATGAGTAGCTTTTGCTTGTGGTATACATCTAACTTTATATATTTTAGTCTAGAATGAGCTGTATATCAATGCTTATGTCACTAATGTGAGTCATTTAATGATGAGGTTGAGAGATAGTGTTATTAGTGTATATCGGATCAGTTATCGGTATCGGCTGCTTAATATCGGTTATCGGAATAATCGGCTAATTTGGTTATCAGTGCAACACTACACTAGTTGTTTTGCCTACTCCTTCTGCACCGACTGTAACCACTTTAAATTGATTGCAGTGTCATTTTCCTTTTTTCTTAGCTTGATCAAAAGCTTCAAAGGTCCTCTTATCTACTACAGAATTACAATATACAAAAAATCATATAAGTACAAGTACACAGAAAAATTCTTATTGTTTTACTGTCATTAATATCGTGCACTACTTCAGCTTGTTTCAGTACTTTTTATTGATGTGCTATGGTCCCTACTCTAGTTGAAAATTCCAAATTTTTCTGTATACCTGTTTGTTAACTTTTTTTTGTAAACACTTATTATGACTGGTGAACCTACACATACTGCATCTGAAATGGCACCGCGTGCCCCAATTATCGTCTGAAAAGTGAAGTATCCATTACACTTTGTTGTCAGCTATGTTCAACCCGTTACACAGCAGTATGAATCAAGAACTGTTTGAAAAGCACCTCTGCTATCAAAATAGCCATTATGACAAATACGGATGATTTCCGTTACAAAGGGAAGCCATCACGTGCTATCGCCAAATTGACACTTTTCGCTGTCAGCAAAGATGAATGGGACACAAAGGAGGACACTGGTAAGTCCATGAAGAATGCATTGTACATGCTGCAGTATGCCAAAAGGCACCTGTTGGGCAGAAGCAACATCGAACAGTGAAAAAATCAAGCCCGTAGCTTTAGCTGTTATCGAGTTACACTTGTCTGAAGGTATCAGTCAGTCAGTCAGTCACTTACTTACTCAGTCAGTAGAAAATTCCATTAAATAAATTATTTTTAAAATTCCGTAGCAACTTGTTGAAAGCGTTTTGGGTTGATCTGAAAGCTTGTTTGGGCTTAGTTTTAACTAACCAATACTGCTTCATCATTGTCTGGGAAAATTGAGGCTGTTTTTTGGGTGATGTTATTTTGTGGGCCATGCCTACTCATTTGTGGTCCTTACTATATAGTAGTGTATGATTACCAAGAGCAGGGGCGGATCCAGGGGGGGTTCCAAGGGTTCCATGGAACCCCACTTTTGAAAAGCCTTCTCACTCGAGATACTCTAATAGAGCAGTCAAATCAAGATACTCTAATAGAGCAGTCACAGTGGTCTTTTGAGGAGCAGTGTAGCAAGCTATATATCTAGTTATAAATAAGGAAGGAAATATAGTTGGTGAGGTGGCAGCTATTGTCAGCAGGTGATGACCTTTTTTTTTTTTTTTTGGTCTTTAACTTATACAGCTAGGCTGAAGTTGCAATTTCAAAGTGGAACCCCCCTTTTTAAAAGTCTGGATCTGCCCCTGAAGAGTTAATAATAGTGGGAGGGAGAGTATCCAACGTTCAATAGGCTTGTGTTAAATGAGCGCGTAGAACAACCCGGATATCACCGTACTTTTTCGTATTTTCTCAGTGTTAATGTGAAAATTTTTTTTTTAGCTGACTGCACGGATCCGATATTTACTTTATTGATACCGGGAATTTCAGTTCCGTTTGAAAATTATACTGTTTGCGTGATGACGTCAACCGGTTCAAAACGACGTGATTACATCATCACGCAAAACGCCTGTTTTCAAACGGAACTGAAATCCCCGGTACACAGCTTCTAATAGTTCTTGCGCGACAACAAAAACAAGCAAATCACGTGCATAGGATTTCGACCAATCAAATCGATTTATTTTTGAACTTCAAACTATAATTACCACACGTGACTTCCGCTTTAAATTTGTCGACGCGCAAGAACTATTAGAACCTGTGTACTATACAAGCCATACTTCTGGCACATGTCTACTCCGGTATGCGTATCCAATAGCCTCTTGAGTTGTGACGAGAGAAGTGAAAGACCGTCTCGAGAGGAATGAAGAGAATAGTTATCGGCGTGTCCATGAAGCAGGGGTGATGAAGATTGCTGGGAGCCTTGCTTTCAACCAACATCGTCAGTAGAAGCATCTCAATGGATGCCTGTCATGATGTGGAGGAAGAAATACCTGTCCAAAAATCGAGTGCGCCTTCAATTGAAACGAATGTGTGTTGTTCAGAAGAACCGAAGTTTATTCAGAGTTGTAGTTCGGCTCTGGTGGATACACCATATGGATACACGCTCAACAACAACAAACACTGGCAATACTGATTGTTACCCAGCGAGACATGCACAGACGTTTAAAAATTCCCTACTTAGGTCAGTGGCCTCCCTGGTTTGACCACTGAGTGTGGCGCTTGGCCGGTATCCGGGGGTGGGGTCTATTCTACGGAACGGAATGATGGAATAAACTACGGAACGGAATGCTTTCTCAAATTGAAGCTTGCAGCTTACCATTGCTGTACAAGTTATCGGTGGCACTTCCAGCAGGTAATCAAACGTACCCCAAGAAAGATAAAACGAATTTAAGGATCGATTGTGGGTTCTTGTTGATTGTCATTAGTAACAAAGTAGAGTTCTACTGATTGTGGGAATAGCTGACTCAATGTGTTCATCTTTGGATGTATCAAGTAAGGAACTTAATGCATGACTTGTTTTTACTAGTATGTGAGTTTTTTTGGCTTACTTTGACTTCAGAATGTACAGTCTGGGGCCCAGCCTTTCTAATCGGCATAAATCAGTATGTAACTACACTACAAAGGAAACAAGTATGGTGACAAGCTTAGTCTAAGCAGAATCTAAAGGAATTTTGTGCAGTGTGTGAGGAGCAAACATTCAGATACCTCAAGGAGGCTATGTTGTGTGAACATCTATGATAGAGTGGTGGACTAATACCAGATATCTCAGCCTGAGTAGTGAGTTGAATCCAGGATGGGGTCTATTTTACAGAATGGAATGCTTTCTGAATCAAAACTTGCAGCTTGGCTAGCCGCTATCATTGCTGAAATTGTATTTTATCAGTGGAACCTCCAGGAAAATGGAATAGGATAGTAATAAAATATTAATAGCTGTCTCATGCAGTGATTGTTCTACTGCCTGATATATCAAGTAGGTCTCTTCAATTCATTTATTGCATGACCAAGGCAAGTTTTGTTACTACAATACAGTAGCTAATTGGATGTCAGTTGTTTCTGTTGATCTTGACAAGATAAATAGTTTAGAAGACCACTCAATTTCTTCAGTTTCAGAGCATAATATCCACAGAGAAATTAACTAGAAAGTTACTGGTGACAGGAAAAGGCTAGGTGATCATGACTTTATTCAGTCTAATAAACAGAATATGTGACTGTCTCTGGGAAAACCGGTCTTATCGCCCATTTAAAAGTATCGAGAAACGTCGGTTTTAAATATTCTGTGTGTTGTAGCTGGCCAATGGTGGTAGCTACGCATACCAAATTTTCACATGTTTCACAAAAATTTCTTACCTTCCTGATCATCCACTGAAGAAGTAGTCAACAGCTAAGTTTCCCGCCATTTTAGATAGTTTTTAAACCAAGGTTGTCTGTATCAGGCGAGCTCCAGAAGGGTGGGAGGCGGGGGCCCTGGAAGGCGGGCAAGATGGTGTTCAAAAATTGAAAAGAGACGTGCTGGGATGAATTAGGCCAAGTTATAGGCCATTCAGGGCTCAGAACTGGCTAAAATGAAAGGAAATTTACAGCACAGGTCATTGTCCAACACCACAGAGCTGTACAGCCACACACAGCCATCTCCTGGTTGGCCAGAGCTCCATCAAGACCCCAGACCACTCGTACGGCTCGCCACTGTGCTCTAGAAAAGCAGCCAGCTAAAGCAGACCACTTTACTCTGGTCGACTGTGGCAGTGAAACTTGATAGTGCATTCATTAAGCTTTGTGTTTGTGTGAAAAAATCAAACTTCCTGTCTTGGGCGATAAGAACGGTTTTCGTAGATCCAGTCACATATATGGTTGATTGAGGGAGGTATCACTTTCAGAATGCTCAGACGACCAGTGATGAGATGCATGGATTCATCAAATTTTTGTTGCGGTTGGAGACATTATCCAAAAGCAAACTGACTGTATATAATATCAATTCACTTTCTTTATATTTTCTCAATTTTGAGCCTGTATATATAGCTACAAATAATTAAATTTTTCTTAGTCAATAGAAATCCTAGAATAAGATGGGAGAGAAAATTTATCTTTGTTTACCTATACTGTACAACTTCAAAGGAAAATGAAGAAAACATACAGACAAATCAATAAAATTAGTACAACTACAATGAAGTGAATTACAGATTTAAATACTTAATATGAATTAGAGTCTTTAGATATTTATTGCTCCAAAGCAAAATTATAGATGGAAAAAACAAAGACTGGTGAGATCTTGGTTAATTAATGACAGTGGTTGAAGATTAAAAGGGTGGTAACTTCTTGTTTT
Source organism: Dysidea avara (assembly GCF_963678975.1). Classification (NCBI taxonomy): domain Eukaryota; kingdom Metazoa; phylum Porifera; class Demospongiae; order Dictyoceratida; family Dysideidae; genus Dysidea; species Dysidea avara. The sequence goes on along the minus strand of NC_089283.1, from coordinate 13,726,376 downwards.
TGAATATGTTGCAAAGTGGAGGTACAAATCAAAATGGGATATCAATTTCATTATGAAAAATTTGTATACATAAATAATCTAGCAATACTGTATTCATTTGTCCTCCACTTAAATATGCTACAACAGTGTCAGTACATTGGCAGTCTACCTTGAAATCTCAACTCTAGAGTAGATCCAACACCGCACTATAACAAACACATGTGATCCCACTGTAATTTCATGGATCAGCTGGACTGGGAATCACTTGAAAATAGATGAACAAAATTAACCTATTTTGTTTGAAGTGAAGCATGTGAAATGTTACACTTAAGAAATCCTAGGATTCTTAGGTGGTATGTAATTAATGTGAGAGTTCCATTTAAGGTCTGACTAGATACATTGAAATTACACACGCATCTTGGTCCAAATCACATTTGCCTGGTGGCTATGGGCATGGTTTCACATGTATAGAAATCTTATAATTGAGATTTGGTTGATCTTGGAGTTTTGGCATTTAGCCTGATTCAAGGCTAGCAGTCAGACACATCTTTGAATTTGTGTAACAGAAAAAATCAGCTCACTATTGAACACAGCATTAGTCCGCTGCACCGGCTGCTAATAACTTCATGCATATATACACTTCAGTGATGTTTGCAGAATATAGCCTCCTTGCGGTCTGCCAAAATATTTGCTCCTCACACACTGCACAAAATTCTTCAAGTTTTAATTCAGCTGGCTCTTTCCTGTTACTAGTCACAGTTCCTGCTTGCTTTATTTGTACACTGACTTATGACTTGAAAAGCCAGCCCAGACTGTTTTCCAACGTCAAAATAAACAAAACAGCTCACATAAAGTGCCCTTCTTGATATATCCGTAGATGAACCATGGATGAACATCACTGATACAGCTCATCCCACAATTAATACTTCGTTACTAATGACAACCAACAAGAACCCACAATCGATCCTTTAATTCTTTTTATCTTATGTTTAATCACCCACTGGAGGTGCCACTGATAACTTGTAAGGGCAGTTTCAGCAATGGTAAGTTGCAAGCTTCAATTGAAGAAAGCGTTCCGTTCCGTGGTTTAGTCCATCATTCCGTTCTGTTCCGTTCCGTAGAATAGACCCCACTGTATCCGGGTGCCGCCTGCAGATCGAAGTCATGCTGGGGTTGGCTTTTTTTCAGCATTTGTCCCACTTTACTTTAGGGATACTAAACTTAACGATTTTCACTTAGGTTCCCTGGGCTAGTGGTGAAGCACTAGTCTCGCATGGCCAGACCGCTTTTTTCCGTATATTGGGTGGGGAAAAAAGGGTCTGGTGCAACTCCAATAGCTGTTTACTTCTGAGCCGTCCCCACATTCCGGGGACACTAATTGAATAACATTGGTCACAAAGGAGGTGCCATGACGTCCGTAAAACTATGAAGTATTCCTACACTCCTGCTCCGGTTGTGAGTCTTGTTACACGATGAGGATTAACTTTCAAGACGCTATAAAAGAGACATCAGAGCAAATTAAGATTCGTTTAAAGGATAAACAGATCTCTAGTTAACTTACTGACGTCATGGCACCTCCTTTGTGACCAATGTTATTCAATTAGCGTCCCCGGAATGTGGGGACGGCTCAGAAGTAAACAGCTATTGGAGTTGCACCAGACCCTTTTTTCCCCACCTAATATACGGAAAAAAGCGGTCTGGCCACGCGAGACTAGTGAAGCACCTCGTACAGGCTCTGCCTTCTGTGCAAACCCTCCCGCAGTGCCCAACTGGTAGACTTGATAATAATAATAATATAGACTTCAAGCTGACTTGATATCGATTCGGTGTAGCTATCAATTACTTTCGGCGGCCTCGTAAATTTAAAGGCTTTTTACTCTTTGATTTTGTTAACACGTCTGGCCAAGCCATTCGTTCTATGCGCTCATTTTATACATGTCTATTGAGCGTTGGATACTCTCCCTCCCCACTACTATTAACTATTGGTATTACACATGTAGCTACATAAGTACACATCTTCGTGTACTTAATGCACTTGTCAATTTCATGCCCCACCCCCCCACCCGGGGGTGGTGGGGGAATACAGGGGATTTGACAAATCGTGGTGTCAAATTCCCCACTACTGGGGCAAAATCGGCCGTCAAATCCCCACTATGTCCCCACCCCCCTAATAGGGGATTTGACAACACCACGCATATTTCATGCATGCGACTAATAATTAACCTGGTATACACCTGTAGCTAGCAAAATCATAGTGAGTACGATTTAATTGTTTAGAAATGCAACTACCGAAAATCGGTCAGTGAATTGGAGAACTGTCAATTGCCCCAGGGGTGGGGACAAGAAGCAATGTCAAATCCCCACTTGGGGTGTGGGGACGCCCGGGGATGGGGGGTGGGGCATGAAATTGACAAGTGCATAAATATTATATCTCTTTATAATTAATATAGTGAAGTTCTGATTATCAGTACCTCACTTCACCTCCTCAGCTAGTTTCTGGTCATTATGTATTGGTGGGTAAATACAAACATTCATGATACTAACAGTACTGCATTTGCCGGTCAATAATATTTTACCAGGATGCTCTTTTGCATCAAATTAGTTCACAAGGCTTTAGAAAAGAAATGAAAGAGCAGATTCTTATAAGTTGAAGACATTAAGATGGCTCTACTACCAGATGAGGCAGGTGTACAAACTAAAGGCCTGAGCAAAATACAGCACTGACAACAATGAAGGATATTTTATATTCATACCTGATGTACACTATTTCAACACTACAGCTATATAAGTACAGTGCTCTCTTGACTAACCGACCCCCTTGGTACCATGATATATCATAATCAAACCACATTAATTTATACAGAGCCCTGTTCAATTACTCTAATAGAATGCACACCTTATGACAAAATCCTCTAATAGAACAATCGTTTCTGCTGTTCGGATAATTGAATGTTTGGATAATCAAGTGTTTGGATAATCGAGGGAGCACTGTACTGGTTTGAGGCTTGCTTCCCTTTTCTTATGCCTCTAACAAGCTGAGTGCACAAATTTAATATCTACCACATTCCACACTAGTCTAAAGTCCAGAGTACAATACAGGTTCCTGTACGTTAATGCTGGAAGCACTGCACAGTGTATCTCCAAAAGTACAGTAGATGCTCTGATGCTCTTCAAACCATGGACATGTACTTTGTTACACAAAAGGCATGAAACTCTATGTAGCAGACATTCTATCACATGTGTATTCACATGTGCCTATCACATGTGATTTTACATGTTTCCTCCACAGATAATAATGATGAAAGCATGAAATTTGCCACAAACTCCTTAGTTCAAGATTTCCAGTTTCTGACTTAATAGACTTTCTTAGCTCCATTTTTTCATTTTTTCACATGCACAAAACATCACTAATATATTACTAGCCAATATCTTCCCTTTCAAGAACTGAAAAGTCTATTCTCCTAAACAATTGCATATATAGCCACCTCTGAGGCCATGAGACCATACCTTTCGAAATTACCAAGGATAATAGGCAACAAAAAATTCAAAGGTTGTACCATATAGGGGGAAAGTTTTGATGGCCGAAACTTTTGCAGATTGTGTGGCTTTGTCAAAACCCGCAAAAGTTTCCCCGCTGCTGTTGCTGCTGCTGCTGCTGCTGCTGCTGCTGCTGCTGCTGCTGCTGCTGCTGCTGCTGCTGCTGCTGCTGCTGCTGCTGCTGCTGCTGCTGCTGCTGCTGCTGCTGCTGCTGCTGCTGCTGCTGCTGCTGCTGCTGCTGCTGCTGCTGCTGCTGCTGCTGCTGCTGCTGCTGCTGCTGCTGCTGCTGCTGCTGCTGCTGCTGCTGCTACTGCTGCTGCTACAATGAGTATCTGTCCAGATTGAATGATGTGTGAAATAAATAAATTTGCTTAACAATGTGGAAAGTCCTGCAGCAGCCCAGCTTCTTTCATGAGCCAGCCCACTTATTGGGATTGTGTATCACTGTCTATAGCTAGTCATACATGGAGCTACACCCAGCACCAGACATGTGGTGTGTTGTCAGGTCCACCATGAGGATGACAAAAACACAATCACTACAAACACACACACACACACATACCTGTACTTGGTGGTTGTTGTTCAGTTGGAGCTGCAGCAGGCAGTGGTGTGGGCTCATTCATTTCATGAATTTCCTTAACAAAGTTGCTAGGGAAGACTCCTTCCTTGTTCCCAATCCTACCCTTCCACCAGCCATCTTCTACTACACCTAATATGATCACTTCATCACCAACTGCTAGCTCTAGTTCATCTTCAGCTTCTGGATAATAACTGAACTGGGCCTTAGCTTTGCGTAGCATATTGCTGCCTGGAGAGTAAACCATTAAATAATTAAAATTTCTATGTAGCATGTAAACAAGTGGTGTACATGATGTACGTGTTGTAACAATGTATGTGTATGTATGTATGTAGGTGTGTGCGTGCACGTGCACGCGCGTGTGTGTGCATGGACTTGTTTTGAGTCTACTGTGTACACATCAAGTGTATTCCTCAAATGATACAACAACTCACCACCAATTCTCCCTCTCAGTAGCATATTAGCTGGCTCAGATACTGGTACTGCAAGATGATACAATACATTTAAGCCATGTAATGGTATATCAAAGGTACATTACATACACATTAAATTATAGATGTACTGCAGTATATACTGTATGGTAGCATTCAGTGAAACATCAAAAATGTAAAGTCTTAAAATTTCTTAAACTACACAGCTACAACAGTTGGAGTACATAAACCAGACATTACTATACAGTTGTATTACAGATGATCGGTAGATTTGTGTTATCATATACGATATCAACAAGTCTGTGCGAAAGTGAATAGTCTGGCCATGGCATCATGTTACTTGCCCAAGCCACATGCTTGCACAATCCTTCTAAAAAGTCATACGGCATCGTTGGCATATGTACAGCTTTTCCGGTGGTGATATTCCTTTTAATGCCTACCTGTTGATTTACTGTACCGTAGATGCAATAAGAAATTAACAGCTAGTTATCTTTGTAGTTGTGCAAAACCTCCATTCCCCTCACAATCATATATTCTAACCAACCCTCTGTAGCCCGGCCATAGCTACAACACATGTACTGCACTAGTTTACATCCAGTATCTACAAGCAGCTAGAGTATGACTTAACTGCAATGACTACACTAGCACTGCTTGAAATAATGGTCAGATATCTCAGTGTCCAAAATTGGTGTTTGTCTGAACGTCTTACATTTTGGTTGGACATAATGTCAGTCATGATATACTCAGACAAAATGTATATCAGACTTGACAGTGTTTCAAGGCACAAGTTTGTACAAAAATATGCTTTTTTTTGTTCAGACACGATGTCCTAACATTTCTGCCTGCTTATTTCAAGTACTGCACTAGACTGTGCGAATTATTGTTAAGGGTCACAAATAATAATCCCTTGGCTATAGCCATACATTATCAACCACACACTACAAAAACTAACATGGTATAATTTCATACCTGGTGGAGCAACTTCCACTTCCTTCACAAAGTTGTCAGGGAAGATGCCTCTTTTGCCATTTATCTCACCTTCCATCCATCCATCTTCAACCACCTCACAGTTCTTAATGATGTTGCCAACACGAAGTGTCAACTCATCTGGTTGTTTAGCATCATAATTGAACAGTATACTTCTACTGTTTCTATAAAATAATAGTATAGTGTGACACATACCTTACATGGCTCTGTGTGTGTGTGTGTGTGTGTGTGTGTGTGTGTGTGTGTGTGTGTGTGTGTGTGTGTGTGTGTGTGTGTGTGTGTGTGTGTGTGTGTGTGTGTGTGTGTGTGTGTGTGTGTGTGTGTGTGTGTGTGTGTGTGTGTGTGTGTGTGTAATATGTGTACATGTATGCATACTCATATGAACATTTGTGTAGCAGTACAATTAATGGCATTTCATGACAAAAAAGTCAATAGTAAAAATAAAAATATTGTCTACATGCAGTACCTAAAAGAATCACACATGAGACCACAGGAAATAAGTAGTGTGGTGTGTGTAGAGTTCCATGAATGTGTACATTTGTGCAAGCGTACACATATGTATCATTTTATTAAAGTGTACACAAAGTCTACAGTATTTACAAGAAATAACAACAAAGAAAGAAGAGGTGTAAATAAACAAGTAACCTGTACTAGATATGTGGAAAATAAGTGGCACCACCACTGCTACATGTACCCAGAACACTTTCACTATAGAAACCACTATAGGTAGATTGTCTGCCATATATATGATGATGTAAGAACAGTTATTCATGTTACTCATGTTAAAAATTCCATTGGTTGGTAGGCTACTAAGTTACAGTATGCCTAGTACAGTGAAACCTCCTGGCACCTTATTACAAGACTGGACATGTCATCAAATACAGTGTATCTTGTGACTGCAAAGAAATGTTTGACCCATTCAAACCCCAACACCTCAGAATCAACATATATTACATATTGCTGTATCACAGCTCACCCAAATTTTTGTGTGGCTATCATAGCTAAGACACAAACTACATTATGCAAACTTCTTGTAAGACAATAGTATTTCAAAATAACAAGAAGCTCTGTCAAGCTCTGTATTCAGTTGTAAGACCATAAGCATTGCTTATGGGCTCCTGGTAAGGCAACACATCGTAACATGTGAATATGTAAGTCATGATGTTAGTACTAATCTAATCCAAAACAGCCAAGCTGTAAAAAAAGAGTGCGGCCCTTAAAAAGGCTATGTTGAAAAAAGATGTGAAATCCAAGGTGGCGGCCAGGAAATGGCTGTGATGGTAAGTTAATGGTAAAAATTTTAATAACGACAATTCAGGTGAACTCGGTGCCACTTGGTCTTGGCACAAATTCACGTTATTAAAATTTTTACCATTAACTTACCATCACAGCCATTTCTTGGCCGCCACCTTGGATTTCACATCTTTTTTCAACATAGCCTTTTTAAGGGCCACACTCTTTTTTTACAGCTTGATTGTTTTGGATTAGTCTTCATTTCTTTTTGTATTTGTAAATCGGATGGCTGCAGGTTCGAGGCTACCTAGGTCCAGTCATGGATTTTTTCTCCTTTCTGCAACTTTTCAAACACACCTTAAGTAGCTAATGTCTTAGTGTCTAATGTCTTTGAGCAGGCTGTAGGACCAGGTGTCCTACAGACCTTCAGCACTTGTGCTGTAAAGCTTTAATAAATTAAAAAAAATAAAATTGTATACCCCAAAGCTGGCCTATGTCTTACTTTGGGGCTTTTTTAACCTATCTTTTTTTTTTCTTTACCACAGGAAAAAGAAAAAGAAGATTTTGAATATTTAAACTAATTCTGATTTTATCAGTAAATGTACAAATTATATATAATACATATATTTATTACATGTCAATTATTCCCTACAGATAACTTGTATGCACTACTAAGTGACTTGAAATGTAGCTGAACTCTCTAAAGGGTGATTTGCTTGTATATGAACTCTCTACAGGTGATTTATTTCTAGGTGATCTCTCTACAGGGTGACTCGTTTCTAGGTGATCTTTCCTTTTTTCTAGCTGATCTCTTTACAGGGTAACTTGTTTACACAGTAGCTGAACTCTCTACAGAGTGACTTGTTTGTAGCTGAACTCTCTACATGTTGGTGTCTTTGTAGCTGAACTCTCTACAAGGTAACTTCTTCTAGCTGATCTCTATACAGGGTAATTTGTTTGCAGCTGACCTCTTTACATGATGGCTTCTTTGTAGCTGAACCTTCTACAAGATAACTTCTTCTAGCTGATCTCTCTACAGGGTGACTTTTTGTAGCTGAATTATCTGTATGGTGATTTGTTTGTAGTTAAACTCTCTACAAGGTGATCCTTCTAGCTGATCTCTCTGCAGGATGAATGATTACTAACTGAACTCTCTATAGGGTTATCTGTTTGTAATTGAACTCTCTACAGGGTGATTTGTTTGTAGCTGAACTCTCTACAAGATGATTTTTTCTAGCTGATCTCTCTATAGGGTAACTTGTTTGTAGCTGAACTCTCTACAGGATGGTTTCTATGTAGCTGATCTCTCTACAGGGTGACTTGTTTCTAGCTGATCTCTCTACAGGGTGATTTGTTTGTAGCTGAACTCTCTACAAGGTAACTTCTTCTAGCTGACCTCTCTACGGGGTGATTTGTTTGTAGCTGAATTCTGTACATGTGATTTGTTTGCAGCTGAGCTCTTTACAGAATGGTTTCTTTGTAGCTGAACTCTCTACAAGGTAACTTCTTCTAGCTGATGTCTCTACAGGGTCACTTGTTTGTAGCTGAACTCTCTACATGGTGGTTTCTTTGTAACTGAACTCTCTACAAGGTAACTTCTTCCAGCTGATATTTCTACAGGGTGATTTATTTGTAGCTGAATTCTCTACAGGGTGGTTTCTTTGTAGCTGAACTCTCTGCAAGGTGACTTCTTATAGCTGAACTATCTACACAGTGATCTTTTCAAGGGTGCTAATTAAAAGTAATTGCAAACACATTAGAATAGCACATGCAATATAATTTCACAGAAATAAGTACTGGAAGGCTATACTGCTTTCTTATGCAAATTCTTTCCCCCAAAGCCTTGGAGCTGTCCTTAAGTTTTGATCACATACAAAGGGGACACACCTCCTTTTTGATTTGAAGGGTTACGCTATTTCTGACAGGTTACAAGGCTTGCTACGTCGATTCTTGACTGATAAACGGTTGTAGCAACCCTTAGGATAGTACCTGGAATGTAATTTCAGTGATGGCCTATAGGCCACACACCCCTCACTGATGTGAGTTGAAGAACTCTAAAAGGTTCAGAAACAAATTTCAGTAAGCAGCATTTATGTTTAACGTTTAGTTTAATACATCTTGATGAGTTTTAGTCCCGTGTGTTGCTTCAAATGGCATTTTTAAAACTGCTATACTTTTGCTTTTATGGCTTCACAAGTAAACGGCATCTCAAAGCCATGACACTTGCTCTATATCTTGCAATTGCCTTAGAAAGCAAAGATTTTAATACCTGGGTAGGAATGATTTTAAAATACGCCATACATTTTTAGTGTTGATATCTACTTCTTGTGGGTGAAACAAGAAGATGGAGATTTGGGACGATTTTGGAAATTTTTAGTAACTCCCAAAACCACTTCCCTTGTGCTTTATACTTCCAGGTCAGTCTTTACAACACTATAGAGGAAGGTCTGGAAGGTTTTTGAAACATATCCAAAGCTGGAAAGGCTGCTTTTAGCGTGCGTTCTATTAGAGAATTTTGAAAATTTCTGCCCTGATCTATATTATGAACCACTATCATGGTTCATGATACAGCTATTATCTAATTCATTATGTAATAGTTCATTAATTACATTGCTAAGTGTAACTTGAAGTATCTTCTCAACTGTTTATAGCTAGTTTATAATGTTTCCTTGTATAAATTTTCTAGACAAAGTTACTAGACTACTTTTCATTATAGCACATGTCCCATCCCTCATTTTAAGCAGAAAGAATATGCTATTTCTGGTAACTTACCTTCTTTTTGGCCATTTTATACTCTTACATCCAGATGGGAAGGCCATTCAGAAACTCTGTAGAGAGTTACCATACCTGTATTTTAACCCAGCAAGAAGAAACCACCAGCTTAATTGTGTGGAAGCTTTTATACAGGTCTCAAATGTACTGGCTGCTTTTACTACTCAATGGTATTGCTCACAAGGGTGTATACAAACAAACATAGACACACACACACGCACACGCACACACATACACAAAGAAACTGCTGTGCTAGCATGGTCACATCCCTACTCAGTGAATCAGCATTGGGACACCTGTGTGCTACTCAGGTGTTGTGAGACAGCATGGGAAAATTATCATGGGGCAAGACTAGTAAGGTGCATGTGTGTGTATGGACTTGCTTTGAGTCTACTGTGTACACATCAAGTACGTGTATTCCTCAAATGATACAATAACTCACCACCAATTCTCCCTATCAGTAGCATATTGGCTGGCTCAGATATTGGTATTGCAAGATGATACATATATTACATACATTTAAGCCATGTAATGGTATATCAAAGGTACATTATATACACATTAAATTGTACATGTACTGCAGTATATATGGTAGTATGCAGTGAAACATCAAACTATCACACATGTCATGTCTTAAAATTTCTTAAACTACGCAGCTGTAACAGTTGGAGTACATAAACTAGACATTACTATACAGTTGTATTACAGACAATCAGTAGATTTGTGTTATCATATACAATATCAACACTGGCAAGTCTGTGTGAAAGTGAATAGTTTGGCCATGGCATCATATCACTCCTCCAAGCCACATGCTTGCACAAATCCTTCTAAAAAGTCATACGGCATCGTTGGCACATGTACAGCTTTTCCAGCAGTGATATTCCTTTTAATGCTCACCTGTTGATTTACTGTACCGTAGATGAAATAAGAAATTAACAGCTAGTAATCTTTGTAGTTGTGCAAAACTTCCATTCCCTCCCTTACAATCAGTATAGAATTATATATTCTAACCAACCCTCTGTAGTCCGGCCATAGCTACAACACATGTACTGTACCAGCTTACATCCAGTATCTACAAGCAGCTAGAGTATGACTTAACTACACTAGCACTGCTTGAAATAATGGTCAGACATCTGTCCAAAATTGGTGTTTGTCTAAACGTCTTACATTTTGGTCGGACATAATGTCAGTCATGATATACTCACTATTGGTAGAAAATTCACCCAGACAAAATGCATATCAGACCTGACAGTGTTTCAAGGCAAAATCTGTTCGGCATTTGAACAAGTTTGTACAAAACTATGCTTTTGTTCAGACACTATGTCCTAACATTTCTGCCTGCTTATTTCAAGTACTGCACTAGACTGTGCGAATTACTGTTAAGGGTCACAAATAATAATCCCTTGGCTATAGCCATACATTATCAACCACACACTACAAAAACTAACATGGTATAATTTCATACCTGGTGGAGCAACTTCCATTTCCTTCATAAAGTTGTCAGGGAAGATGCCTCTTTTGCCATTTATCTCACCTTCCATCCATCCATCTTCAACCACCTCATAGTTCTTAATGATATTGCCAACACGAAGTGTCAACTCATCTGGTTGTTCAGCATCATAATTGAACAGTATACTTCTACTGTTTCTATAAAGAGTAATGGTATAGTGTGGCACAAATGTGTGGTGTATGTAGAGTTCCATGAATGTGTACATTTGTACAAGCGTATACATGTGTGTCAAGTGTACACAAAGTCTACAGTATTTACAACAAACAACAACAAAGAAAGAAGAAGAGGTGTAAATAAACAAGTAACCTGTACTAGATATGTGGAAAACAAGTGGTACCACCACTGCTACATGTACCCAGAACACTTTCACTATAGAGCATTTTCAACACGTGATCTACATTACGTAACTTCAAATATCGTCTACGCGGCCGCCATACTGGTGAACCAAGCACTGGTGAACCGTATAATGGTTTGCTCAATATAGTGTGTTTACAGTATTCTTCTGGCAGTGGAGAGAAGTCATGGTTGCTGTGGAAGAGAATTGCATCTTTGGCAGTGCTTTAAGGCTAGGAGGGTGATTAATAAGCACGAAATGTGCCGGGACTGAACTGAAAGAGGCCGTTCTTTAGAAAGAATCTCGAGGGAATTTCTCCGTGTTAAACACCCGTTTCTTGGTATCCCTGACAAGAGTGATCATTCCAGTGTGTAGTGGTTCAATGTCAAAGGACTGGGATGGGTAATGCTGTTCAACATTTCCGCGTAAGGGGGGTTGGGCACTAGCTAGTTATATTGTAGTTGTCCTTGTTGACCTTCTCTGCACCATCTCTAGTTTGTAAATGTTTTGTTCATAGTATGGAGACCAGGCTGTATACAGGCATATTCAAGAATGGGACAAACACATGTATTATAACAATAGCATTTAGCTAACTGTTAAACCGGACATTTTGCTATGTTACATTGTAAAAGGCCTGTTACTGAATTTGCCTTTGCAGTGGTCATGTTGATACCTGTATGCTGTGCCCATTTTAGGTTGCTGTCCAGCAATAACAACACCCAGGTACAGCACTTAGTATGGCTTACTAGGTGTTGGATAGGCTTGGGTTGTCACAACTAACATGAAAGTGAGACAACTGTAATTATGACTGCTGAAATATGACCAGCAAATGCAAATCTCAATAAGCCGTATTTTACTGAGTGCCACATGTGTTCTGTTCTTGATAGCTATGCCACGGTGGTATCACTAGAGACTTGGTGGTATTGGGCAATTTACAGATAATATAGTTGTTTATTTTTATTTTATTTTCCAAAAAAGTGCAGCCTCAGTTTGAGGATTAACGCACATATGAAACATGCATACAAAATGTTTTACAATATGATTGATTATGGGATTACTGATTGGTAGGGGAAAGTAATAATAATTTCAGTTGGTACTTAAAAATTTGTAATGATTGTTGTTGGATTAGGTCAGGTGGGAGTGAATTCCACAGTCTAATTGATCTAGGGAAGAATGAATTACTGTACTGATTGGTCCTTGCATAGATATGATGAAATCTTTGATCATGTCCTCTGGTGTTAGAAGTGACAGGGATTAAATCAACTGGGGATATATCAATGAGATTATGAACAATTTTGTAGAGGAGGGTGATACTAGATACTTGTCTGCGGTGTTCTAAGCTGGGAATGTTAAGGTCAATGAGCATGTTAGTTACGCTGCTGAAACGCGAGAAGTCAGCCATAATGAATCTGGCAGATTGCCTCTGTACTCGTTCAAGCTTATCAATGTCTCTTCTTATGTGAGGGGACCAGACAGGATTGGCGTATTCTAAGATTGGTCTTATCATGGCATTATAACATTTCAATTTGATTTGAGTTGGGCAGGACTTAAGATTTCTCTGTAGGAATGCTTTGACTGATAGAGTTTTGGATGTGATGTTAGTAATGTGTGTGGACCAAGACAAGTCATTGGTGATTGTAACTCCTAAATATTTAGTAGATGAAACTTCTTGGATAGAGATGTCATTAATGGTGTAGTTGTACGTGATCGGATTGTGTTTACGAGTGATTCTCATGAATACACTTTTATCAGGATTAAAAAACATACCAGGTCTAGTGCCCCATTGTGATAAGGAGTTGAGATCATTTTGAAGTGATAAACAGTCGGATGTAGAGTGAATAACAGTATAAAGTATGGTATCGTCAGCATACAGACCAATGTTGGCATTGATTGATAATGGGAGGTCATTAATATAACATAAAAATAATAGAGGGGCTAAGATTGTTCCTTGGGGGACACCCGAGTTAACTGCATGTGACTCACTGGTTGAACCGTCAAGAGTTACTTGTTGATGCCTACCGATGAGGAAGTTTTGTAGCCATGTTAGTAGTTCCCCTCTAATACCATAGTAGGATAATTTGTTACATAAACGGTGATGGGGGACTTTATCAAATGCCTTAGATAGATCTATAAAAATGATGTCAATTTGAAAGCCAGAGTCAAGAGATTTAGAAATGTTGTTTACGGTAGTAATAAGTTGTGATTCACATGATCTTCTAGGTTGTTTCTCCATGGCAAGTGCTGCACACAAACAGAGTTGCATGAAGATCTTCTGCATACCTGCATGCAAACTCAAGTGTCATGATCAACTATATAGATGCAAAATTAGAGTAGTAGACTAGATAGTAGATGTCCAGAAAATCTATATACAACAGATGGCACACATTTGTGTCGTTTGTAAGATTTGTTTTGTTATAGAAAAACAACCATATTCTTGGACTCCATGCACTGTTCACCAGAAAACCAGTATCTGCAATTTACACACATCAGGGGAATTGATCACTTCTGATTAAATGTTGTCATGTCTGTCCATGTGTCCCATCAGTACTACATGAATGTAGCTTAACTTCTCACATCTACGTACACTGGATAAGCCACAGTTATGACAATCATGTCAGAAAGGTTTATTGTATTAACCACCACTGAGACTCACCACTTCAAGTGGATCACCCAAAATTATATTTTTCATAAAGTTCTTGCATTTAGTGTATGATTATTGTATATGTTTGGTTTCATAAGTTTTTGCATTTGTATACGTCTGAGGGGTAGAGACGATTAGTATAGTGACCCATCTATTATCCGAACCCAGAGTGTGTTCAGATAACTGAACTGAAATTGAAGCTCATTCATTTCTGTACAGAACTGTTCAATTAGTCTAATAGAATGCACACTTATTCTAACAAAACTATCATTTCTACAGTTCAGATATGGCCATATATAGGAAGGACCATTGTAATAAGTCATCAACACTTTAACATATTCAGTCACATCACCACAGCAGTAATACTTAAAAGTATAGCATTGATTGCAAGATCTGTGAAAGACACCTCCCAGAGTCTTCCTTTCGGCAATCCCAATTGCAATATTATGTGCACCGAGTATTTCTAGGTGACAGCTGGCTACATATACAATGGACCAAAGAATCATAGAACATCATAGCTAAGCATTTTCTATCATGATATTAACATTTACAAAGCCATACAGAGCTCATATCTCACTAAAAATCAGGCTGAGCCTGAACCATTCACACTCAGTAGCTCGAACGTAGCTACAGTGGATCTGCTGAGTTAAATCCCAGGTGGTACTCCAGCCAGTAGCCAATACCTTTAGTAACAACAGCAAACAGAGTAACAAAACTTGCCCGGAATAGCCTTTAAGAGAAATTTCCTGTTGAACGGCTCTATTCAATCGTGTCGAGGTTCTATTTTTAGTCTGCCCCTTCGTGCAGTTACTAATCAACCTTGTAAAGAATTGCCAGAGGTGTACTTCTCTTCCACTTCTAGTACACCGCCAGAAGAATACTGTAAACACAATACAATGAGCGAACTATTACACGGTTCACCAGTACAGTGGTTCACCAATATGGTGGACGCGTAGGCGAAACTTTAAATTACGCAATGAAGATCACGTGTTGAAAATGCTCTATAGAAACCACTATAGTTGGATTGTCTGCCGTATATATGATGATGTAAGAACAGTTATTCATGTTACTCATGTTAAAAATTCCATTGGTTGGTAGGCTACTAAGTTACAGTATGCCTAGTACAGTGAAACCTCCTGGCACCTTATTACAAGACTGGACATGTCATCAAATACAGTGTATCTTGTGACTGCAAAGAAATGTTCGACCCATTCAAACCCCAACACCTCAGAATCAACATATATTACTGTATCACAGCCCACCCAAAATTTTGTGTGGCTTTCATAGCTAAGACACAAACAAACTTCTTGTAAGACAAAGAGTATTTCAAAATAACAAGAAGCTCTGTCAAAGCTCTGTGTTTGGTTGTAAGACCATAAGCATTGCTTATGGGCTCCTGGTAAGGCAACATGTTGTAAACATATGAATACGTAAGTCACGATGTCAGTACTAATTATTGGGTGTCCTTGTTTGAAACCTTGACTTCTATTTTAGTATACAATGTACTGTATAGTAGGGATGATGGATATTTGGGCGTGCCCCATGATAAAATATCACCGAAAAATGTGCCTCAATTTCCCTTCACAATGACATGACAGTATTTGTTGGGTAAAATCAAGCCCAAAAATGCCTTCAGATCAACCTGAAATGTTTTCATCAAGTTGCATAAATAAAGCCTGTATATATATATATATATTTCCACACAGGTAAGCTTTGGCTAAAAGGTAGTTATATTTCCCAGTTTAAAATACATGTTTAGTGACTGTACAAACTTTTCCGTTGCAGACATACATGCACAGTCGGTACTAACAGTTGGGCTCGAATAGAACCAGATTCCTTGCTTCATGCCAAGGCATTCAGCAATAACAAGTTTAATGTTGTGCTACTTCTAAAAGCTTACAAAGACCACCTCCACATTGTAATTAGATCCCAAAGATGGATAATTAATGACCTTATAAATTAATAAGACCACTACACGGTCACCTTTTGTAAAGATCACCTTCTTTACAAAGACCGCTTCTTCACATTGTCATAATAGCTAAGGTTCGAACATCTATTTCATTACTTTATCAAAACAGCTAAAAAGGCTGGGTTCTTAAGGTCATTATCTCCTTATGACTAGTTATAAGACTTTCATTTTTCTTTGATACAGTAGGTTGTAGGGGGCATCGACTATTTTTGTGTACCACATTTTATCCGGTACAAACTAAGCAATGATGGTACAGACTTGTGGACCAAAATATGGGTGATGACATTTACCCCTTTCTATGAGTCATGAAATATACATGTTTGAAGCTTATCAAATATTACCATGTAAAGAGGTGGTAATTGCACAGAGGTAGTCTTACAAAAGGTGACTATAAAGTGGTCTAATCAATTAAATTATAAAGTATGTCTGCTATCTTTAGAGGTGGTCTTTGTATGTAAAAGGTGGTCTATAGCAGGGTCTATAGTGAGATATTTACTACTCTAGGATATACGTACATATATAACTAGTTTTGATCATTTCCATTTTCCATTTCCATTTTCCATTTCCATTGTTTCCAATTGCCCCTTCTAAAAACCTATAGGCACCCATTCCTTAATAGAGAATTAATCAATAATGGCTATATCACTTTAGTTAATTGATTTTAACTTTCATAATGCATACAGCTATTATCTAATTCATAATGTAACATGCTTCATAATTCATTAATTACATTGCTAAGTGTAACTTGAAGTATCTTCTCAACTGTTTATAGCTAGTTTATAATGTTTCTTTACATAAATTTTCTAGACAAAGTCACTAGACTGCTTTTCATTATAGCACATGTCCCATCCCTCATTTTAAACAGAAGGAATATGCTATTTCTGGTAACTTACCTTCTTTTTGGCCATTCTATACTCTTACATCCAGATGGGAAGGCCATTCAGAAATTCTGTAGAGAGTTACCACACCTGTATTTTAACCCAGCAAGAAGAAACCACCAGCTTACCTGTGTGGAAGCTTTTATACAGGTCTCAAATGTACTGGCTGCTTTTACTACTCAATGGCATTGCTCACAAGGGTGTGTATGAATAAACACAGATACACACACACACGCACTGGGACGAATATTGAAACTTGCCTCTAATAAAATGTTCGAACATTTGAAGCTTCGGTGTTAGCTTTCAAGTTACAAGTTTTCTTGTATTTGCTAGCATCCCTCTTAAGTTTTATCTTTCTAATCCTATTTAATGAGTTTATAAACATTTGGAAAGTGCATACAGTGTAGCAACAGTACTGAATGATGCAATCGATCAATTGCAAATGGGCGTGTCCGCTATACTGCAATCATGCATAGGTAAATACCAACTAATGGCCAAACGGATGTTTTCCTACAATATCTATCACTTTATAAGGTGTTTTAGGCTATAACTATGGTAGCAAGCTAAACTGCAATGGTTTAAAAGTGGGCGTGGCACTTGCAAAGAGATGAGCATCAATCGTGCAAGATCAATAAGCAGCTGCAATAAAGACAACGATGTTTATTTGTAATTCTTTCATAGACTATGAGTGCATTACGAAGCTTCAAAGGATACTTTTATAATTTGAAGTTTACTTACTAGTATTTAAAAAAAAATGTTAATTTGAAGTAGGAATAAAAAGTAGTGAAACAAGAGATGAATGATGGTATTACAGCATAGCTCGGTAGGAAAGTCCCTACTTTAGCTAATGTGCCAAAGTACGGACTTTCCCATCAAGCTATGCTGTAATACCATCATTCATCTCTTGTTTCACTAATTTTTATTGCATAGATCCCTACTTCATTTTTAAATTAAAAATACTAATTTGCTAAGTTTTTTTTGTTGTAGCACAGCTAGCTAGTTACAGCTTATTAAAGTACATACTGTGCCAAAATTGGAAGCACATAGGCCTGTAGTAGTGTGCATAGCTTACCTTTGATTGTAGTAGCAGTGGGCTTAAATGTATGTAATATGTGTATCATCTTGTAGTACCAGTGTCTGAGCCAGCTAATGTGCCACTGAGAGGGAGAAGTGGTGGTGAGTTATTGTATCATATGAGGAATACACTTGATGTGTACACAGTAGACTCAAAGCAAGTCCATACACATGCACACATGCACCTTCGTACATACACATACATTGTTACAACAAATACATCATGTACACCACTTGTTTACATGCTGTACGCCCTGTGCGCCTTGTCTTTCCTTTAGAAAGCACTTATGCTGCTGAAAGAGTAGGGCGCTTATAATTTCAAGTGTTGCACGTGAAATCTATGGTGAAACATTAGGGCTGCTGAGTTGTCACTTTGACTTTTGTCAACACCTGGACTACAATCGACAAAGAGATTTGAGACGGAGTGATACTCGATGGCTTGTTCCTCTGAACACGCTGACTCAGCCACTCAGTGCCGGACAGCGAGATCAGCGAGTGATTCATGTGATTGGATAGTATATACTCGAGTGGAAATTGTATTACTTCATCCTGTTAGTTGAGACTAAGCTCCAGACAACTGAAAGGGCCTGTTCGTTCGGACAACTTCCAGCCGGGGTGAACAGAATACAGACCATCATATTGAGACAAGTCATAGATCTGAGCGCATGTAATGGTATATCAAAGGTACATTACATACACATTAAACTGTACATATAATGCGGTACATATGGAGCATGCAGTGAAACATCAAACTATCACACATGTCATGTCTTAAACTACACAGCTGCAATAGTTGGAGTACATAAACCAGACATTACTATACAGTTGTATTACAGATGATCGGAAGATTTGTGTTATCATATACGATATCAACAAGTAGGTGTGAAAGTGAATAGTTTGGCCATGGCACCATGTGAATAGCACTTGTCCAAGCCACATGCTTGCACAAATCCTACTAAAAACTAATTTACATCAAGCAGCTAGAGTATGACTTAACTGTAATGACTACACTAGCATTGCTTGAAATAATGGTCAGACATCTGTCCAAAATTGTGACCCAGTCTGAGAAAACCGGTCTTATCGCTCATGTCAGCAGATTCAATTTTTCACCCAGGACACAAAGCCACATGAATAAACTATCTAATTCCACGTACAATCAAAATCAGCTAGACTTGAGTGGTCTGGTTTTGCTGGCTGCTTTTCCCAAGCCCAGTGGTGATCTGTACATGTGGTGTGGGGCCTTAATGGAGCCCATGGTCAGCCTGGGGATGGCTGTATGTGGCTGTACAGCTCTGTTGTGTGGAATAAGTACCTCTGCTGTGAATTTTCTTTCATTTTAGCCAATTTTGAGACCTCAATGGCCCAAAACTTGGCCTAATTCATCCCTATGCCTTCCTTTTCAATTTTTGAACACCATCTTTCCTGCCTTCCAGGCCCCCCCCCCCCCCCCCCGCTCCCACCCATTTTGCAGCTCGTCTGATAGTCAACCTCGGTTTAAAAACTATCTAAAATGGCAAGAAACTTAGTTGTTGGCTACTATAGTGGATGCTGTGGAAGGTAAGGAATTGGTGTAAAATGTGCAAAAATTCAGTACACATAGCTTCAACTATTGGCGAGCTACAACACACTGAATACTTAAAACCGGAATTTTCGATACCTTTAAATAGGTGATAAGACTGGTTTCCCAGACTGGGTCACAATTGGTGCTTGTCTGAACATGTTACATTTTGGTCGGACATAATGTCAGTCATGATATACTCACTATTGGTAGAAAATTCACCCAGACAAAATACATATCAGACCTGACAGTGTTTCAAGGCAAAATCTGTTCGGCATTTGAACAAGTTTGTACAAAACTATGCTTTTGTTCAGACACTATGTCCTAACATTTTTTCAAGCACTGCACTAGTAGTAGACTGTGCGAATTACTGGTAACTGTTAAGGGTCACGTCCTTGGCTATACCATACATTATCAACCACATACTCATGGACAGATGGCATTTGCTCCCCAGGGTTAACACCAGGTAACCACTGATGTTACAGCTAGGTGGGCTGTTTTCCCCAGTTAACACCAGGTCACTACCTAAACAACTGGGTAGACTGGAGCAATGTGATTAGAAGTTTCTTGCTCAAGGAAACAACATCAACAGCACCTTTCAATTACCAGGCCGGTGCTAGTCACTTGGCTATGCTCCTCACGCATGCACACACGCGCGCGCGTGCGCACACACACTTTTTGTAAAACAATTATAGAAAGCCAGGCAAACACCTGCGGCCAGCTGTGAACGTGTGCCTGGTTTCAAAGAAAGTTATGGAAACTTATTTGGAAGTGCTTCAGATTATTTTGAACACGATTTTGAACTTCATTTTACCTGCTGGCAACAGTTGCCCTCTGCCAACTACACTATATCTCCTTATTTATAACTACATATGTAGCTTGCTACACTTCTCCTTAAAGAATACTGTGACTGCTCTATTAGAGTATCTCGAATGATGCTATTAAGCTAGGTTCTCCATCAGAGCTACAGATAATTTCAAGGGGGCTAAGCCCCTCCATAATTTTTTTTGACAGGGGCTGCAACTCCCCTTGCAGGGCCACCCACAGAAGGGGGGGAGCAACTGAGGCATTTTGCCCTGGGCTCCAGTCTGACAGGGGCCCCAGGAGGCCCCATCAAAGGCCCCTTGAATACCTGTTTAAAAGATTGATATACTCTAACAGAGCAGTCAGATCTAGATACTCTAATAGAGCAGTCACAGTATTCTTCAGAAGAGCAGTATAGCAAGCTTATAAATAAGGATAGTGAGGGGTAGCTATTGTCATTGTCAGCATGTAATGACTTTTTTTGGTCTTCGATTTTTTATTTTTTATTATTATAGACCTTATTCGTTTAGAACAGTAAGCGCCCTCTGATGTCACGCAAAGCCATACAAGGGTCCACATTCACCATGACGATAGTGTTTTGGACGCCATTTTGAGTTCTAAAACTGGGCGAGCACGACCGTTGCTATCATGTTACCATAGTTATGGTACTGCAAATGGCGAATTTGGCGAAGAATTGTGATGTTACCATGGTTTAGGCACTGCAAATGGCGAACATTGGCGGACAACTCCTTCGCAACGGGTTATAAGCGCTATGAAATTAATTCAGTGAATAAGGTCTATTGGGGAGGCAGTGTTTACTGATTAAGCCCAGGGAGAAAATTACAGAGGGAGGAATTACAAGGAGGGAACATATATAATAGTTATATGGGTACAATGTGGGGTCTATGAAATTTATAAACCCGAAGGCCCAGGCTGTAGCGCACAAGCGAAGCAAGGGTGCTACTAACGGCCTGAGAGTTTATAACTTTCATAAACTCCACATAGTGCCCGTATAATTATAACTGCTTTAGACTCTATTTCACGTTACACTCAAATTAGTTACCTCATCCACGGCTGTTTCTGTTGTAGGCTCGGCAAAAGCGGCTGGTTTTCTTGTGATAATACTAACGCCATGGCAACTATACATGTGCATGTTCTCGTGACAAAATAAGCGCCCTCATTACATCACAGCACGTGAAAAATGCATACTGATTGGATAAACCTAAGTTTTGAACATATATTGTGCCTGAAGACGTGGAGTAGTCTCGCGTGGCCAGACCGCTTTTTCTTCGTAACGGCGCTTATCGATTAGAGATTATAAGCGCCTACTCCGAAATAGGGTCTGGTCCAGAATCAATACGTAAACTCATTTTCACACCCCAAGCAAAAGCTCGGGGTGTTTAATCAACTTTCGTCATATAACGTATACTTCCTTTTAAATTTCAAGCCATGTACGCACTGGAAATGCCATGAACGATAGCCGGTGGAGTTGATGAGAGACGCTGAGGCTTGTTTTCTACGGTTAAAAAGGTCACGGATCGATTCCTTGTGAAAACAAAAGACTAAAGGCAAACTGAGCAAGGAATCAACCCGTGTTCTTTTTAGCCTTAGAAAACCAGCCTCAGTGTTTCTCATCGACTCTACTGGCCGGCTATCGTTCATGGCATTTCCAGTGCGTAGCTACGTGGCTTGAAAATCAAAAGTAAGTATTCAATTTTTCGAAGGTAAAAACATACTGAAAACTACAACATACTACTACTTATTACCTAACTAATGGTTCTATACTTATTACTACCTATACGTACTTAACTTAACCAATGTCAAAGTCAGGAAATTCGTCCTCAGCAGTAAGCGAATACTGGCGTAAATCAAAAGGAAGTATACGTTATATGACGACAGTTGATTAAACACCCCGAGCTCTTGCTTGGGGTGTGAAAACGAGTTTACGTATTGATTCTGGACCAGACCCTATTTCGGAGTAGGCGCTTATAATCTCTAATCGATAAGCGCCGTGACGGAGAAAAAGCGGTCTGGCCACGCGAGACTAGACGTGGAGTATATTAGAAAACAAGGTGGAGTATGTGAGATTTATTACCCAACCTAAACAGCTTATATAGAGTCTAAATAATAGTTAGACGTCAAGAACTAGGGTTCTACGGGATCAGTTTAGAAAACTCGAAGGCCCTGGGCTGTAGCGCCCGAGTGCAGTGAGGGTACTACTAAGGGCCTGAGGGTTTTCTAAATCCCGTAGAACCCAGTGGTTCTTGACGGCTAACAGCCTAACTTGTTTACACTACAACTTATTATTGTACCTTGAGTTGACAGCTGCTTGTAAACGAGAAATATATGGCTAATTACTAGAAACAAGCCCTCTACACCTCCCTACATGGCGGGACCTCAGCGTGGCTGTTACTACCCATTTAAACGCCCATGCATTGCCAATGTTACAGGTGCGTGCTATGTTTCGAAGTACTGGACTCAAGCGACTGGACTACAACTCATTGTTGCTGTTGTTGTGCTTTGACAGCTGCTTGTAAGCAAGTAATGTAGTGTTGATTAGTACAAACAAACCCATTCACACAGGGGCGGATCCAGAGGGGGGGCTTTGGGGGCTGAAGCCCCCCCTTCATATTTAGGCTTTACTTGATCAATATGCTGAGTATTATAATGAAATTTTGTCTTAGCATAATTATATGATCACTAATAATACAAACACTCATAAAACCACCTTATAAACATCTTTCCAAGGTATCATCAGTGGATTTATGCTAAAGTTTATGCAACAAGGACCCGGATCAGCATTAGAGGTGTACAAGATCGAGATACTCTAATAGAGCAGTCAGCTAACTACTCTAATAGAACATTCACTGGAAACATGTAGTTGGTTCTGTTATGGAATTTTTCCAAATCTGCCTGCACCTATACATACAATGAAGTGCATTGGTCTGTTTAAAGTGCTTATATGTATGGCAATACTTAATTCTGGTACACAATTTCCATTGAAAATGCTCTCAGATTCAATCTTGTATTGTTCAAATTTCAAAATTTTCCACGTTCAACATTATTATTCTAACATGCACTTATTCAGTGTTGTGCAATTGTGAGAGGGGTGCATCATGTACTTGGTTGTCTGTACCTACCCAAACTTTTCCATTAGCAAAATGCTTTAGAGAGCCATACCTATAATCTAAAGGCAGTATATGAGATATCTATACAGGCAAAAAATGTTATGAATGTGGAAATGTCTCCAAATTGTAGTATTTTAGCATCTATTTTTCAAAATTTTCCTGGGGGGGGCATGCCCCCAGACCCCCCTAGTTCCAGCATGCTTTGCATGCTGGGAAGTGTGCTTCACACATCTCTACCCAAGAGATTAATACCTTGAGTTAGCCCTCCTCCCTTTTATAAATCCTAGATCCGCCCCTGTTACACCTCCCTCTAATTCAGTACGGCTGTTACTAGCCATTTAAACGCCCATGCGTTGCCAATGTTACAGGCGCGTAATTGTCGTGTTTCGCATCGCCTCAGAGCGTGGTCTCTATTGGACATGAGCGTGGCTCTACGAGATTTAGAGACCACGTTTTCAGCCAATCAAAATTCAGTATCAAACTTGTTGTAGTCTAAACAATAGTTGTACGGGCACAATGTGGAGTCTATGAAATTTATAAACTTGAAGGCCCGGGCTGTAGCGCACGAGCGAAGTGAGGGCGCTACTAAGAGCCTGAGGGTTTATAAATTTCATAGACTCCACATTATGTCCGTATAACTGCTTTGGACTACTCCGGAGAAAATAGAACAGCTAGTAGAGACATGCAGAGCTGTCAAGCAACAGATGAACCCATCTGTACGGGACCTCGCCAGGCTCATCGGGAGAATGACAGCCACCATCCCAGCAATCTTCCAGGCCCCACTGAGGTATCGAAACTTGCAGAGACTGAAAATCCAGACTCTTCCAGGTCTCAATCTTACGAGACCACAGTCAAACTGGATCAGGATGCCCTAATGGAGCTAGAATGGTGACTAACAACTATGCCATCTCAGAACGGGAGGAATATTTTGTTTCCGGAACCAGATTTGACGATGGAGTCGGATGCCTCCCTGCTGGGGTGGGGTGCAGTGTGCGAAGGCACCCGCACAAGGGGACTTTGGTCCCCAATGGAGAGGTTGTCTCACATCAATTGTCTCGAATTGACAGCTGCTATGTTTGCAGTAAGGGCTCTCTCTCAGAACAAGGACAGCTCCCATATCCACCTGAGGCTAGACAACCAGACGACAGTGTCATATATAAATCACATGGGAGGGACTCGTTCCCCCAGTTGAACAGTCTGGCTACTCAACTATGGGCATGGTGCCTGGAGAGAGGAATAACTTTGTCAGCGGAGCACCTACCAGGTGTGGAGAACTGTGTGGCGGACTTCGAGTCCAGAACAATATAGTCCTCGGCAGAATGGCAGCTCCGCAAGGACATCTTCTCGAGCCTAATGAGAGAGGTTCTCCAGTACAATGTGGATCTATTTGTCACACGCCTGAACCGCCAACTGCCTCAATTTGTCAGCTGGAGACCCGATCCCTTTGCCTTGGGGACCGATGCAATGCGGATAACATGGACTGGGTGGAAAGGCTATGCCTTCCCGCCATTTGTCCTGATCAGCAAGGTTCTCAGGAAGGTCCGGGAAGAGAAGTCAACGATTCTCCTAATTACTCCAGTGTGAGATTCCCAGCCATGGTATCCAACACTCCTGTCCATGTTAATGGATTACCCAATACTGCTGCCAACCCACAACAACCTACTAACAGACCCATTTGGCCAGCATCATCTGTTAGTGCTGGCAGATCAACTTCAGTTAGCCACATGGACACTATTCAGCAAGGTTACTCAGCAGAGGGGATTTTAGGAGAGGCTGCAGAGTTGTTGCTCTCTGGATGGAACAAAGGCACCAATACCGCATACCAGAGTGCCTGGAAGAAATGGGTCAGCTGGTGTATGCCATGGAAAGTGGATCCCCTTTCGTGCTCTGTCTACCCTTTCTTAGACTTCCTAGCAAGTCTGTTTTCTACAGAACGCCTACAATACAGATCTATTGACACCATACGATCTGCTGTGTCCATGACTCAAGCTCATATCGAGGGACTTCCCATGGGTCAGTACCCATTAGTGTCGAGGATGTTTAAGGGAATGTACTACTCTAGACCTCCTCAACCACGATACACAAGGACATGGGATGTAGACATCATGACCCGATACTTATCCTCTCTCGAGAACATACCACCCTGTCTCTCAAGCAGTTGAGTCACAAACTTGCCATCTAATGGCCCTTGTGGGTGCTAGCAGGGTGTCAGAGCTACAAGCACTAGATCTAAGATTCCAGTTATACTGACCAGATGGTGCTCATTTTGAGCTACCCTCTCTAGGGAAGAAGAGGACTGTGGGAGCACCCCCCAGACATGTGGTGTTTGAGGCTTTCCCTCCGGACAAGAAATTGTGTGTTGTCGAGTGCTTAAGGTGCTATGAGGACCGGACCAGTCAGTTTCGCTTTGGTGGAGCAGACCAGCCTAACCCACTGTTTCTGTCATATGTCAAGCCCCACAAGGCAATCACCTCTCAGAGGTTGGCTCACTGGATAAAGGACATCATGGAGGAGGCTGGGATTGATATAGCAATCTTCAAGGCCCACTCAGCCCATGGAGCATCCAGTACGGCAGCAGCTGAGAAAGGAGCCCTGATGACTGACATCCTCCGGACTGCAGATTGGAGCAGGGACTCCACTTTTAAGCGTTTCTACTATCGCCCCACTTCAAGCAATGGATCAGATAGTGCTACAGCAGAAAGAGAAGAGGGGGGATGGTAAGATATGACAGAAGGGCTTTGTCCCATGACATTGTATTCTGTGTTGGCCTGTGTGTCATTTTCTCGTGGTGGCCTTTGTGCTATATATGTGTGTTGGCCTATGGCCTAAGGAATGGTTCCCAGGTTGGCTGCCCTTTTGGGCTAGGCTATGAACTGGCCTGCATGCCATCAGTTGTTTATGTACGCATAAATATATATCAAGACACATGATAGTGTGTCGTGCGGCCCAAGAAGCCGGCGCGCCACACCGTGGGTATATTGACAGGAAGAAAGAAAACATCATTTTCACACTTTTGTATCTTGGTGATCCATCATCCGAGTGGAACCAAACTTGCTACAGAGTTGCTCGCCAGCCAGGGCAGTCTACATACCAAATTTGAAGGAAATCGCTACAGCCATTTCTGAGATATGAGCTGCCTAACCTTTTATTTTTTTGCTTTTTTCTTCGTCATGTTTTCGCACACTTGCAAAAATTGGTATAAAATGCAAACGCATACTCCGATCGCCTTGACATTTGGCACACAGAAAGGGAGTCCAAAGGCGAATCCTAGCATCAAATTTGGTGCAAATCTAATGAATGGTTTGGGAGTTATGACTGATTATTCGCGTAAAACATTTGTCGTCACGCCTCCAGGGTAAACCGCTTCATATGGAATGAGTTGAAAATTGCTAGGGTCCGCAACGTGAAATTTTGACCTCTGAGAATCAACTACCAAACCACCCACAAATGCTAGGCTAGGTACCACTTAGAAAATGCCAGATTGGCATTATTTTTCATTAATGTCTTGTCGTATAAATCGGTGAATATATTTACAAATTACGAGATTTTTTGCTATATCTTCAAGGAAATGTCTCTTCAAGCTACAATATGCACTCTCAACCTTTCTTACTAACTGTACTCTAAACTAAAATCATCAGTGGCTGCATTGTCTGGAGCAATTTCCAGCCGCAACATTGCGAATACGAAATTTCAGACTCGAAAAAAGTTTCGATGCTGCTGGAGTACACAGCAGCGATGCCAAAGTAACCCTCCCAAGTCAAACTGGTGTGGCATGGGTCCAACTACTATCACACCAAATATCGTCAAATTCCAAAATTGTTTGCCATCTGGCTGAGCTCGACGGCTGACAAAAAAATTCGTCTAAAATACCGATTTTATTCACTTACAGGAACTTTTGCTAGCCAGATGTGCTATAGTTTACTTTTCAAAGCTTGCTAGACCGATAGCCAGTAGCTTTCATTCATAGGGTTGGTCTGGCAGCTCTTCTAGCGACCTCAAAATCCGGCAAATACCAATATCGACGAATTTTGCCAATATCAAGCATTTTATACCACGTTAAAGAAATCTTGCACACCAAATGTGATGCTTTGCCTCTCTAAAGTCATGCTGCATCCTTGTTTAGCTATATTCGTCCATAGGGAGGCACTGACGGCTCTTTTATCGAGGCCAAAATCCATCAAAATGCCCATCTCACCATTTGTCATCACTTTTAGAAAGTTTTTACAAGTCAAACATGCTGGTTTACCTCTCTACATCCTTGCTGGACCATTCAATCACCTTTGCCGGTCTGTGTAGGTAGCGTTTTTCAGTCTCTTGAAAATGTCAGAACACGCCAATTGGGCGCAACCATCAATACCACTTACTGCTTATTTTATAAACCAGCAGAAATATTACATTATTATTATTATCTAATCCAAAACAGCCAAGCTGTAAAAAAAAGAGTGCGGCCCTGAGAAAGGCTATGGTGAAAAAAAGATGTGAAATCCAAGGTGGCGGCCAAGAAATGGCTGTGATGGTAGGTTAATGGTAAAAATTTTAATAACGACAATTCAGGTGAATTTTGTGCCAAGACCAAGCGGCACCAAATTCACCTGAATTGTTGTTATTAAAATTTTTACCATTAACCTACCATCACAGCCATTTCTTGGCCGCCACCTTGGATTTCACATCTTTTTTCACCATAGCCTTTCTCAGGGCCGCACTCTTTTTTTACAGCTTGGCTGTTTTGGATTAGATTTCATTTCTTTTTGTATTTGTATACCCCAAAGCCGGCCTATGGCCGGCTTTAGGGATTTTAACCTGTCATTTTTTCTTTACTACAGGAAGAAGAAAAGATGAAGTAGGGTGATTTCTTTGTAGCCGACCTCTCTGCAAGGTGATCCTTCTAGCTGATCTCTCTACCGGATGACTTGTTTGTAGCTGAACTCTCTACAGGGTGATTTGTTTGTAGCTGAACTCTCTACAAGGTAACTTCTTCTAGCTGATCTTTCTACAGGGTAATTTGTTTGTAGCTGAATTCTCTACAGGGTGATTAGTTTGCAGCTAAACTGCTGAACTCTCTACAATGTAACTTCTTCTAGCTGAACTCTCTACGGGTGGCTTGTTTCTAGCTGATCTCTCTACAGGGTGACTTGTTTCTAGCTGAACTCTCTACAGGATGATTTGTTTCTAGCTGAACTCTCTACAAGGTAACTTCTTCTAGCGGATCTTTCTACAGGGTGATTTGTTTGTAGCTGAATTCTGTACAGGGCAATTTGTTTGCAGCTGAACTCTGTACATGGTAGTTTCTTTGTAGCTGAACTCTTTACAATGTAACTTCTTCTAGCTGAACTCTCTACAGGGTGACTTGTTTCTAGCTGATCTCTCTACAGTGTAACTTGTTTCTAGCTGAACTCTCTACAGGGTGATTTGTTTGTAGCTGAATTTTCTACAGGGCAATTTGTTTGCAGCTGAACTCTCTACATGGTAGTTTCTTTGTAGCTGAACTCTCTACAATCTAACTTCTTCTAGCTGAACTCTCTACAGGGTGACTTGTTTCTAGCTGAACTCTCTACAGGGTGATTTGTTTGTAACTGAATTCTCTACAGGGCAATTTGTTTGCAGCTGAACTCTCTACATGGTAGTTTCTTTGTAGCTGAACTCTCTACAATGTAACTTCTTCTAGTTGAACTCTCTACATGGTGACTTGTTTCTAGCTGAACTCTCTACAGGGTGATTTGTTTCTAGCTGAACTTTCTACAAGGTAACTTCTTCTAGCTGATCTTTCTACAGGGTGATTTCTTTGTAGCTGAATTCTGTACAGGGCAATTTGTTTGCAGCTGAACTCTGTACATGGTAGTTTCTTTGTAGCTGAACTCTCTACAATGTAACTTCTTCTAGCTGAACTCTCTACAGGTGACTTGTTTCTAGCTGATCTCTCTACAGTGTAACTTGTTTCTAGCTGAACTCTCTATAGGGTGATTTGTTTGTAGCTGAATTCTCTACAAGGTAACTTCTTCTAGCTGATCTTTCTACAGGGTGATTTGATTGTAGCTGAATTCTCTACAGGGCAATTTGTTTGCAGCTGAACTCTCTACATGGTAGTTTCTTTGTAGCTGAACTCTCTACAATGTAACTTCTTCTAGCTGATCTCTCTACAGGGCAATTTGTTTGTAGCTGAACTCTGTACATGGTAGTTTCTTTGTAGCTGAACTCTCTACAATGTAACTTCTTCTAGCTGAACTCTCTACAGGGTGACTTGTTTCTAGCTGAACTCTCTACAGGGTGATTTGTTTGTAGCTGAATTCTCTACAGGGCAATTTGTTTGCAGCTGAACTCTCTACATGGTAGTTTCTTTGTAGCTGAACTCTCTACAATGTAACTTCTTCTAGCTGATCTCTCTACAGGACAATTTGTTTGCAGCTGAACTCTCTTACATGGTGGTTTCTTTGTAGCTGAACTCTCTACAATGTAACTTCTTCTAGCTGAACTCTCTACAGGGTGACTTGTTTCTAGCTGATCTCTCTACAGTGTAACTTGTTTCTAGCTGAACTCTCTATAGGGTGATTTGTTTGTAGCTGAATTCTCTACAAGGTAACTTCTTCTAGCTGATCTTTCTACAGGGTGATTTGATTGTAGCTGAATTCTCTACAGGGCAATTTGTTTGCAGCTGAACTCTCTACATGGTAGTTTCTTTGTAGCTGAACTCTCTACAATGTAACTTCTTCTAGCTGATCTCTCTACAGGGCAATTTGTTTGCAGCTGAACTCTGTACATGGTAGTTTCTTTGTAGCTGAACTCTCTACAATGTAACTTCTTCTAGCTGAACTCTCTACAGGGTGACTTGTTTCTAGCTGAACTCTCTACAGGGTGATTTGTTTGTAGCTGAATTCTCTACAGGGCAATTTGTTTGCAGCTGAACTCTCTACATGGTAGTTTCTTTGTAGCTGAACTCTCTACAATGTAACTTCTTCTAGCTGATCTCTCTACAGGACAATTTGTTTGCAGCTGAACTCTCTTACATGGTGGTTTCTTTGTAGCTGAACTCTCTACAATGTAACTTCTTCTAGCTGAACTCTCTACAGGGTGACATGCTTGTAGCTGAACCCTCTACAGGGTTATTTGTTTGTAGCTGAACTCTCTACAAGGTAACTTCTTCTAGCTGATCTTTTTACAGGGTGATTTGTTTGTAGCTGAATTCTCTACAGCGTGATTTGTTTGCTGCTGAGCTCTCTACATGGTAGTTTCTTTGTAGCTGAACTCTCTACAATGTAACTTCTTCTAGCTGAACTCTCTACAGGTGACTTGTTTCTAGCTGATCTCTCTACAGGGTGACTTGTTTCTAGCTGAACTCTCTACATGGTGATTTGTTTCTAGCTGAACTCTCTGCAAGGTAACTTCTTCTTTCTACAGGATGATTTGTTTGTAGCTGAATTCTCTACAGGGCGATTTGTTTGCAGCTGAACTCTCTACATGGTAGTTTCTTTGTAGCTGAACTCTCTACAATGTAACTTCTTCTAGCTGAACTCTCTACAGGATGACTTGTTTCTAGCTGATCTCTGTACAGGGTGACTTGTTCCTAGCTGAACTCTCTACAGGTGATTTGTTTGCAGCTGAACTCTCTTACATGGTGGTTTCTTTGTAGCTGAACTCTCTACAATGTAACTTCTTCTAGCTGAACTCTCTACAGGATGACTTGTTTCTAGTTGATCTCTCTACAGGGTGATCTGTTCGTAGCTGAAGTCTGTACAGAGTGGTTTGTTTGCAACTGAACTCTCTTACATGGTGGTTTCTTTGTAGCCGAACTCTCTACAGAGTGACTTCTTCTAGCTGATCTATCTACAGGATGACTTGTTTCTAACTGAACTCTTTACAGTGTGATCTGTTCATAGCGGAACTTTCTACTGGGTTATTTGTTTGCAGCTAAACTCTTTGCATGATTGTTTCTTTGTAACTGAACTCTCTACAAGGTAACTTCTTCTAGCTGATCTCTCTACAGGATGACTTGTTTCTAACTGAACTCTCTATAGTGGATCTGTTCATAGCGGAACTTTCTACTGGGTGATTTGTTTGTAGCTAAACTCTTTGCATGATTGTTTCTTTGTAACTGAACTCTCTACAAGGTAACTTCTTCTAGCTGATCTCTCTACAGGACAATTTGTTTGTAGCTGAATTCTCTACAGGGTGATTTATTTGAGCTGAACTCTCTACATGATGGCTTCTTTGTAGATGAACTCTCTATTAGGTACCTTCTTCTAGCTGATCTGACTACAGGGTGACTTGTTTGTAGCTGAATTCCGTACAGAATAACTTGCAATGTAATATAACTGAGTAAATTATACATGCAACTGAATGGTTTATTAGGGTGACTGTTCTATTAGAGTATCTCGATCTCGCATTTGCTGCACGTAGTTGCCTTTCGAATCATAACTCAGTAATTTGTAATCCGATTCTTCTGTACTACTGCAAGAACTTTCTATGATGATTATTCCAGCTACATACAGATTTTCAGCTCGTTGCTCTAAGCGGTTTGTCTGGTAGACACGAAAACTAATAATTTTTTTATTCATAAAAATCGATCGCGTAATTTTGACACAGGTTGGGTTTTGTATCATATCTCCATGGTCTTTATCTCGATTCCTTTCAAACCACAAAAAGGCACTCCTACGATGGTTGCTCCATCTACATATCAATTTTCAACTGATTCCTCCGAGGGGTTTACCCTGTAGGCGTGACAGACCTTCGACCTTATTTTACGCAAATAATCGGTAATGACTCCGTAAATGTTCATCGGATTCCTACCAAAGTTGGTACGGAGATCCGCCTTAATGAGCCCTTTAAGTGTGCCAAATTTCAGCACAATCTGAGCACGCATTCGTGTTTTATGGCGAATTTTTCGAAGTGTGCGAAATGAAGAAGATGAAGAAGAAAAAAACGAAGAAATTAAACGAAATTTTGTTCGCTCGTATCTCGGAAATGGCTGGAGCGATTTTCTTCAAATTTGTTATGTAGACTCCCCTAACTGTGCGGCATGTCTCTAGCAAATTTGGTTCCAATCGAATAAGGGATCACAGAGCTACATAGGTGTGAAAATTGCGTTTTCTTTCTTCCTGTTAATATACTCACGGTGTGGCGCGCCGGCTTCTTGGGCCGCACGACACACTATCGTGTGTCTTGATTTATTGTTAATCAGCAGGACCCTCCAGGGGTATAATGCTGATGTGCAATTACATGTGTAAAATTTCCATTAGTTACTTAACTATATAAGTATGTACAATTACGACAAGTTACTTAATTATATACATATGTACAATTACAATAATAAACTATAAAAATATATACAATTACGATAAGTTACTTAACTGTATACATAGAAGGGGCTAATTTTTGCTTAAATTCTTCAACACAGTCAGTCTCAATAATCTCATCATCTAATCTATTCCATTCTGGTACAGTTCTTGGGAGGAAGGAATATTTATATACATCAATTCTTGGTTGGTAAGGTACTAGTTTAAATAGCCCAAATGGAATTAGTCTAGTCATAGATAGTATATTCTCCGTACCCTATATGGTCTAGTTAATTCTAACCTTCGACACTCTACACGAATGGATTGTGGTTTTTGCTAATCATTTGCATTTCGGTGATCATTTGTGACCGGATCTGCGAAAACTAGGGCTGGGGGGTAGTATGTGCATATCGGAATATCGGGATAGTATCACTATCGGTATCGCCTATATCGCTTGAAAATTTACTATCGGACAGTAAGTAACAAGTAAAATACGGAGAAATATCTGCAAAATACTTTAAAATAATAACTTTTTGGAACAAGAATCAGCCTAAAAGGCTGTTTAATATCTTATGCAAAATACATGTATGGGTACATCCCTCCTTACAACTCTCTTTGAAGGCAACTAATACGAAATAGGTGAATTATCACTATTGTTTTACTATCGTCTATCATGAACAGTGTCTTGATATCGTTCGGACAGTAAAAATTTCACTATCGCTTAGCGCTAGCGAAAACCCGACATATCCAACAATTAAGCGACTTTTAATAAAAAAAATTATTGGCAAGATACACGCGTCTACACTGGAAGCAGGTTTTCAAGGCTCTGTTATGGAGCGTCAGATAACTTTTAAACCTTTTCCAGGTTCTAGCAGGAATGGCCAGCATGACATCTACTTTCACGTAAAATGTAACAGCTTAATACGGCCTTCTTCATGGTACAAAGTAGGGGTTTAACATTACACATAGAACCATTGACAATGAAAATATTGGCTCACTCCAACAATCCAGGCGCGAACTTTTTAACGATTCCAGGTTATACCAGGCTAGATCTATCCTTTCTTGAATACTTCAGCTAGCTATACCTTTCGTGACGAATGTTTTACACGGTACAAATAATTTTACAAATGTTTACTATCGATCATGACTGGTAGCTAATTTAAATTATGTTTGATTTTATTTTGCTAGCTATAGAATAGGATCATATACAGGCATTGCCTATGTATCCCTATGTATCCTAAATCACTAATACTAATACTAATACTAATACTATAAAAATCACCATCTCAATCCAATAGTCGCATACCCCGGCTGAGCACTGATTATTAGTGACGCGCGCTATGTTGCGTGGGCGAGTTGCAATGGAGAAGTATTTCGTTCTTGAATGTTTAATTCATCAACTTTTCAACGGTCAATAGTCCTTGTACATCATGCTAAAAACTTTTTTGATCACGTGATACATCTTTGTATTTTGTACATGTAAATATTTTTAAAAATGGTCATTATAAAAATTTCATGTTATTTGTTTGCAGTTCTCCAACATATAAACCTGTGGAAAAAACAGTCACATTTAAATTGGTGAATTTAAAAAAATCTTTATCACGCACACACTACACACACACACACACTACACGCACACACACACACACACACACTACACGCACACACACACACACACTCCACACTACACACACACACACACACACACACACACACTACACACACACACTACACA
Organism: Dysidea avara; assembly: GCF_963678975.1. NCBI lineage: Eukaryota > Metazoa > Porifera > Demospongiae > Dictyoceratida > Dysideidae > Dysidea > Dysidea avara. Next base: position 13,691,963 of record NC_089283.1, on the reverse strand, counting down.
CACACACACACTACACACACACTACACACTACACACACACACACTACACACACACACACACACACTACACACACTTCACTACATATTCACATAAAAATAAAATACTACAAGGTATGGTAATGGTTGTTTACATTGGTTAATTTTGTGGTGTGCCACATATAGCAACAAGGAAAATGTGTATCTGTGATCAAGAATTTAATTTAGATGGTAATATCATAATTAGATGGTCACACTATCTAGAGATGAACTGGCTTTTGGTAAAAAGCGAGGGGTAGCCAATGCCTTGGGACTCTTGTATGCTATGTGAGAAATCCAATCAGAAATACACAAATATATTAGAAACCAAATCCTAAATCCAAAATCATGTAAAAATAATGGAGAAAGTGAGTTTAACAAAGTAGACAATGATCGATCATGAATAAATAGAACAAGATGTAGATCAACAACGGTACAGGTAGTTACTAGTTAGCAATATCACTAAATGCTTTTAAAAATACATAAAGATTGGGAGTCTCATACACGCCAGTTGGGTGCTTTGCGTGGGCGTTGGCAACCCCTCTGGTACACCATTTCTGTGTTTTGCGTGGGCGTTGGCTACCCCTCGGGAAAAATAAAATAATAAAAGACTATACAGAAGCTGATCTGTACAGAAGATGAGCCCTGCACAGCTACGTGGGCTTCTTTTTACAAAGCATACACTCACCTTATTTGCACATTGCCCAATCATCATCATGGACGCTTCCACCTCCCACCGTGCACTAAAGTAATAGAAACAAACAAACATCATTAAATAATATAAGCATTAATTTCAAAACGAAGGATGGTATGCAGCACCATCGATTATATCTATGGACTATAATCTATGGCAGCACACTTCTTGGTGGCTATATGTACTGATTAACTACATAGAGCGCCAGTTCATCAATACCCAGTGACCGCAGTTGTGCTCTGCGTCATTCTTTAAATTCCGAGTAAAATTCTTAGAGAGCAAATGACGTGGGGGCGACTAAATTCAAATTTCAAACTAGCCATTCTCGAAAACAAATGTTTCAATCTGAACGAAACTTTCAGAACAGTTTAAAGACACATTGCCCTACATGCCAAGCAAGTATTGCGGAAAACAACTATCTGGGATTTGTATTTGGCCTCTAGGTCGACTGAGGACGACTGAAACTTCGTTTGGTGCTGAAATCACGACTGTAGGGTAATCATGTGTGGTGAAATCGATGATGTGAATCTTGAGGTGATTGAGTGAATACTGAAGCGATAACAGGGCGATCAATGTTCGGAATGCACAAAGGAACGCAAGGCATACACCTGCGGTTGCGTCTAACCGCATGCGATAAAAAAAAAAATATATATATATATGAAACTTCCCCTTTGATGTCGGCAACCTCGATCACGAAACAATCGGCATGGATTTGCTTCACTGCTTGTGTGGTAGTTACTAGTGACACGATGAGTTCAACTCCAGAGTTTCAGAGGGATAGCGTAAGTGACGGGTGGATTACAGGAAGGCCGAATTTGACAACGTTCGTTCTTGTAAAATCCTCACGTAATTTATTGTCTGCGGCGCGCGTTTCTGCTTTACTGGCCGCGCGACTCACTACCGTGAGTCTTGATGGGGAGCCCTGGAGAAAAAATGTACCTTTTTTCAGTTTTTAAGCACTGTGCATGCCAAAGTAGCTAATTCCAACCCAACAAACTATATATTTCTGAGATCGACAATCAATACTCTATCTATTGAGCATATAAAAAGCCCGTTTTCCCAAAATTTAAAAATTGGTCTGGAATGCCTACTGTTACATCATTCTTGCGTGAAATCAATGAAATAATATAAGCAGTAAGTGGTATTGATGGTTGCGCCCAGTTGGCGCGTTCTGACATTCCCAAGAGACTGAAGAACGCTGCCTACACAGACCGGAAAAGGTGATTGAATGGTTCAGCCAGGATGCAGAGAGGCAAACCAGCATGTTTGACTTGTAAAAACTGATGACAAATGGTGAGATGGGCATTTTGATGGATTTTGGCCTCGATAAGAGAGCCGTCAGTGCCTCCCTATGGACGAATATAGCTAAACAAGGATGCAGCATTTATTTTTATTTATTTAGGCTTTATGGTGTAAAAAAACAACACCAAAGGTCTGTTGGTAGCAACCAACAGCCATAAAATACGTACAATTAATACTAACTACTTAAGTAATTACATAGTTACATGGTTAAGATTATAAGTGATTAAAATTGGTAGTTGGAGGTTTAGTTTGGTGACTTCTGGAGCATGGACATAAGTAATGTAGAGTGCAGTTATTGTTTTCATCAAAGTTAGTCAGGAAATGGTCCCACAGATATGATTTCAGTTTAGATTTCAGCCAACAAACTGACATGTTTAGGTCCAGAATTAGTATGGCATTCCACAGGGATGGTAAACGATGGAAATAAGAATGTCGCATGACTTTAGAGAGGCAAAGCATCACATTTGGTGTGCAAGATTTCTTTAACGTGGTGTAAATTGCTCGATATTGGCAAAATTCGTCGATATTGGCATTTGGCGGATTTTGAGAAGAGCTGCCAGACCAACCCTATGAATGAAAGCTACCACTGTGAAAAAAGCCCAGAATAATAAGGTCTATAACAGTCTTATTATGTTAGTACTGGAATGGAATAGTACAGCATATATTAATAGATTAGGACTTTACTATAACAAGCTTATTGAATACATTTAAGACAGTCATATTTTAGAGATTAAATCACTAGTATAGTGCGGTGTATTATCAGACTATACTAAACCTATTTCAACCATATATTGGCTACTATACTACTGTACTTTTTTACTTTCCATAACCTTAATTAAATATTTTCTATAATTATATTTGTAATGAATTTAATTCTGTAAATATGTTAAAACCACAATAGGTACAGCTAGTAAATCAATGTCTCCTTGGCCATGACAGTATCAAATCAATTTCGTCATTTATCAGTCTTTATCCAACTGCAGCAGGTAAGACAGTAAATACAATTCACAAGTTCCATTACAAATTACCTGTCTTATCATCACTATGTAGAACTCTGTGACAATCTGTTAGTCGTCTGGTAGAACTGTCCCACAGCTCTAATACAAAGATGGTAAATATAATGTGTATTCTGGACAATCATTGGACTTACAGTTTGTAACAATATGAATCTCATAAAACCGAGACCTTGCCTGGAAACCTAGTATTACCACGTAGAATGGCGGCTAGGTCCCACAACTCTATTAAAGATGGTAAATATAATGCGTATACTGAACAATCATTGTACTTACAGTTTGTAACAATCTTTTAAAACTGAAACCGAGTCTGAGACTGACAATCCATGTACAACTAAGACAAGTCTGATAAGACCAGGTATCACAACCCTAAATGGAGGCAAACATAATTCATATTCTGGATTATTTGGTGTACTTACAGGTGTTATCAGTGAGTATAACCAGACATAAAACAGCCACTTAGTATGTGACTTGTTGGGCTAATGTGTTACGTAAGCTCACAAGAAGCATCTGACATACTGATAACCAAGTCCAAGAATCTTGTAATCACTAAGTACAACTGAAACAAGACTAAATATAATATAATTTGCATACTCTCAGTGAACTTACTTTTGTTTGCAATACGAGCATGGTCAGTGAAATAAGGACAAACAAGACGGAACAGGTTCTTGAAAGCACTCAACTCATTTACAGTGCCAGACAAGGTAGCAGCCGTCAGCTGTTGATAAAAAGTAGTGAAAAACATGAAGAAATGAGACCGGTTCCCAGAAGAAATGAGACCAGTCTCCACAAACCTAAATGGGTAAATATAAATTGCATACTGGACACTCTCAGTGTACTTACTTACAGATGTTAGCAATAAGAAGAATCTCCTAGAACTGAGACAAAGTCTATAATTCCTACCCTATTGAAAAGAAAATGAATAAAAGCACAATCAGGCTTAATGCACTTACAGCTGTAAGTAATTAGAAGATGACGTTGAACAACTCCATGAAAAAAGAACAACTGTCCACATATAGTCGCTACCAGATTCTTTAAAGGAAGCAGCTGCCATTGAAGGAAACTAACACTGCAGATGTTGTACACTGACATCCTGTAGAACTAAGAGGTCTGACAAGAAACTGTACCTCTGAAGAGTTATATAATATACAAAATCATAACAGCGGACCATGCATACTCTTACCATTGATGGCTGATGAACTGTGTCCATTCGTCATCCGCCATAAGCTGAGATAACAGGATATAAAACATGTAATACGTACACAGCAACACCAAAGTTGAATCCGGCATTTGCAGGCCATTGTCATACAATACACAATAAACAATTTAATACGGCTAAACCTATCGTACAAGCTATCAGTTTAGTCTAATACTTACTCATCTAGAGCTGTTTTTGATTGCTGCCATCGAAGGAATTGTCCACTTGGCCGCGCCACTTCACCACTACACTTGAGCCAGCAGGGATGTACAATTGTGGTCCATAACTATCATCGTGGCTCATTGGACGATGGCGCCGATCGCGCACACTCTTTCCGCGAGATACACCGTCATATCACTCACATTTACAACTGCTGTACAACAATAGCGACAAAGATGGCGACTTAATTGCATCTAATACGCATGCGCACACGGCTGACCCCTTCAATTTTAAACAGGCATTACTACGAACTTTTGCAGGTGTGCTAACTGTGCAAGAAAATCTAGATTTGTATGACTCTTAGATTGAATAATTATTTTTTCTGGTATTATATGCTTTGCTATATGAAAATGTGTGCGTATGAAATTATCACAACAAACTGAAGCTAATTAGCTAGCTATTGTGATTAACAGAAGTGTAACTACTTATAAATCATCATGACTTTGTTTGGTACAGTAAAAAAAATCTTAAGTCACATGAGATGGTGAAGCTAAAAATGAGACAATAATGAGATCTGATGGTGATTCTAAAAAGTTATCACATTTAGTTAAGTAAACAAAGCCATACAAATAATGTGTATTAAACTAAAGTATAATCTGTTTCCCATAATATAAGATGGAGTTGATACTAAAGTATAAGATAGTTAGTATAATGCAAGACTATACTGAGATTATTTGTATAGTTTAAGCCATTAGATATACCATCTTATATTCCTCTTTTTTCATAGTGTACTGGTTATCGGTCTAGCAAGCTTTTGAGAAGTAAACTAGCACATCTGGCTAGCAAAAGTTCCTGTAAGTGAATAAAATCGGCATTTTTGACGAATTTTTGACAGCCGTCGAGCTCGGTCCTACATTTATTTACTTAAAAACGTAATGAATTCCTTGATATATACGGGGAAACTTTAAGTAAGGTACTCCATATCTATTACGGGATAACTTTAAGTAAGCAACGCCACTTATATTACGGGGAAATTTTAAGTAAGCAACTCCATACCTTATACGGGGAACTTTTAAGTACTTTTCAAAAGATCACGTGATCCGTTAACCTTAGTGCAGACATGTAGGACAAAATGGCGAATAGTCAGCTGTAGCATGGCGCCTGCGCGTCATCCGGAATAGCTGAGAGTTGGTATCATACTAATTCCTGACATCCAGTTGTGGTAAGCTAGTAGCTAATTATACACCTATAAGTTGTATCACTTAGTACCCAGGGGTGGATTTTTTGAAAGGGGGGCTAAGCTGGACAGGACATAGGTAACTAGCCAGACATCAGAAGATACCAAGCTTTCTCACAAGGCCCTAGTTGTAAGATTCATGTAGTATCCATGGTAAAATTAGCTATTTGGAATAGTGACTAAATTAGTGTGCAAACCAACCTAGGGGGTCTGGGGGCATGCCACCCAGGAAATTTTTGAAAATTAAGCCCTCTAAAGGTGAATCTGAGAGTATTTTAGCAGTTTTTCAGTTGGAAAATAATGGAATTTCAGTTTATTATTATATGATTCAAATTTTACTTTTCCATTAAATCAAGACTGATTGCAATATGCATTGAGTATAGCTATCATGCATGCCTTTTCATTTGTAGCTACCAAGCTTTTAGATATACGTAGCTAGCTATATGCCATAATGCATCAGCTCCTCTTAGCCATGCTCTAATCAGCTAAATCTGTGAAGCAGAAACATGCATAGCTAAGTAGTAGTGATGTTGAAGATCACAATTATTAGTATGCATGCATACTCCTTAGCCTAATGACACTTTGTTAGCCATAACACCAATGAAGTGTACTGAAAAACGGAGCGCAGTGAAGGGTACTAGTAGCTATTAGCTAGTCCACTGGCAATCCTTAGCAAAGTGCAACTATATTTGCATTTATGGGCTATCTGAATTTATTGTTGTGATGGTCAACTTATTAGATCTGCCAGGTTATGAAGACTGAACTATAGGCTAGCTACAAATGCCAGCACCATAACCCACAGCATGGGGTCACATCAGAAGGTAACTGATACAGATTTTATATTACATTCAAAGCAAAGTTAATCTAATCAAAAACAGCCAAGCTGTAAAAAAAGGTGCGGCCCCCAAAAAGGCCATGGTGAAAAAAGATGTGAAATCCAAGGTGGCGGCCAAGAAATGGCTGTGATGGTAGGTTAATGGTTACATTTTAATAACGACAATTCAGGTGAATTTGGTGCCAAGACCAAGCGGCACAAAATTCACCTGAATTGTCGTTATTAAAATGTAACCATTAACCTACCATCACAGCCATTTCTTGGCCGCCACCTTGGATTTCACATCTTTTTTCACCATGGCCTTTTTGGGGGCCGCACCATTTTTTACAGCTTGGCTGTTTTTGATTAGATATCACTTCTTTTTGTATTTGTATACTGCAAAGCCGGCCTATGGCTGGCTTTGGGGCTTTTTTAACCCATGTGTTTTTTTCTTTACCACAGGAAGAAGAAAAGAACTTAAAGAAGATTTTTAATGCTTCAATTGTTTTTGATTTTATTAGTAATTATACAAATTATATACATATGTTTATTACATGCCCATTATTCCCCACAGGATATTTTTTTGCAGTTGATCTCTCTACTGGGTGACTTGAACTGTAGCTGAACTATATACAGGATGGTTTCTTTGTAGCTGAACTCTCTACAAGGTGACCTCTTCTAGCTGGTCTCTCTACAGGGTGATTTGTTTCTAGCTGAACTCTCTACAGGTGATTTGTTTGCAGCTAAACTCTCTACATGGTGGTTTGTTTATAGCAGAACTCTCTACATGATGGTTTCTTTGTAGCTGAACTCTCCATAAGGTGACTTCGTCTAGCTGAACTCTCTACAGGGTGATTTTTTTGTAGCTGAACTCTCTACAGGGTGATTTGTTTGCAGCTGAACTCTCTACATGATGGTTCCTTTGTAGCTGAACTCTCTACAAGGTGACTTTGTCCAGCTGATCTCTCTACGGGGTGATTTGTTTCTAGCTGAACTCTCTGCAGGTGATTTGTTTGCAGCTAAACTCTCTACATGGTGGTTTCTTTGTAGCTGAACTCCCTACATGATGGTTTCTTTGTAGCTGAACTCTCTACAAGATAACTTCTTCTCTACAGGGTGATTTGTTGTAGTTGAATTCTCTACAAGGTGGTTTGTTTGAGGCTGAACTCTCTACATGGCGGTTTCTTTGTAGCTGAACTCTCTACAGAGTGATTTGTTTGCAGCTGAACTCTCTACATAATGGTTTCTTTGTAACTGAACACTCTACAAGGTGACTTCTTCTAGCTGATCTTTCTACAGGGTGAATTGTTGTAGCTGAACTATCTACAAGGTAACTTCTTCTAGCTGATCTCTCTACAGGGTGATTTGTTTGTAACTGAACTCTCTGCATGATGGTTTCTTTGTAGCTGAACTCTCTACAAGGTGACTTCTTCTAGCTGATCCCTCTACAGGGGGATTTACTTGTAGCTGAACTCTCTACAAGTGATTTATTTGCAGCTGAACTCTTTATGTGGTGGTTTCTTTGTAGCTGAACTCTCTACAAGGTGACCTCTTCTAGCTGATCTCTCTACAGGGTGATTTGTTTCTAGCTGAACTCTCTACAGGTGATTTTTTGCAGCTAAACACTCTACATGGTGGTTTCTTTGTAGCTGAACTCTGTACATGATGGTTTCTTTGTAGCTGAACTCTTTACAAGGTGACTTCTTCTAGCTGAACTCTCTATGGGGTAATTTCTTTGTAGCTGAACTCTCTATATGATGGTTTCTTTGTAACTGAACTCTCTACAAGGTAACTTCTTCTAGCTGATCTTTCTACTGGGTGATTTGTTTGCAGCTGAAATCTCTACATGGTGGTTTCTTTGTTGCTGAACTCTCTACAAGGTGAATTCTTCTACCTGATCTCTCTACAGGGTAATTTGTTTGTAACTGAACTCTGTACAAGTGCGTTTTTGTGGGTGATCTCACTGCAGGTTGATTTGTTTGCAGCTGAACTCACTAAAGGGTGATTTTGCTTGTAGCTGAACTCCTTGCATTGTATCTAGTTTCTAGCTGATCTCTCTACAGGGTGATTTGTTTGTAGCTGATCTCTCTACAAGTTGATTTGTGTGTAGCTGATCTCTCTGCAGGTTGATTAATTTGTAGCCGATCTCTCTACAAGGTAATTTGTTTGTAACTGAACTGTCTATAAGGTGATTTATTTGTAGCTGATCTCTCTGCAGGTTGATTTGTTTTAGCTGAACTCTCTACAGGGTGATTTACTTGTAGCTGAACCCCTTACATTGTGTCTAGTTTCTAGCTGATCTCTCTACAGGGTGATTTGTGTGTGGCCGATCTTTCTACAGGTTGATTTGTTTGTAGCCGATCTCTCTACAAGGTAATTTGTTTGTAGCTGAACTCTGTACAAGGTACTTTTTTGTAGGTGATCTCACTGCAGGTTGATTGTTTTGTAGCTGAACTCACTAAAGGGTGATTTGCTTGTAGCTGAACTCCTTACATTGTGTCTAGTTTCTAGCTGATCTCTCTACAGGGTGATTTGTTTGTAGCTAATCTCTCTACAAGTTGATTTGAGTGTAGCTGATCTCTCTGCAGGTTGATTAATTTGTAGCCGATCTCTCTACAAGGTAATTTGTTTGTAGCTGAACTCTCTATAAGGTGATTTGTTTGCAGCTGAACTCTCTACATGGTGGTTTCTTTGTTGCTGAACTCTCTACAGGGTGTTCTGCTTGTAGCTGAACTCTCTACAGGGTGATTTGTTTCTAGCTGATCTCTCTACAGGGTGATTTTTGTAGCTGACCTCTCTTCAGGGTGATTTTTTTCTAGCTGATTGCTCTACAGGTTGATTTGTTTGTAGATGAACTCTCTACAGGGTAATTTGCTTGTAGCTGAACTCCTTACTTTGTGTCTAGTTTGTAGCTGATCTCTCTACAGGGTGATTTGTTTGTAGCTGATCTCTATACAAGTTGATTTGTGTGTAGCTGATCTCTCTGCAGGGTGATTTGTTTGTAGTCGATCTCTCTACAAGGTAATTTGTTTGTAGCTGAGCTATCTATATGGTGATTTGTATGTAGCTGATCTCTCTGCAGATTGATTTGTTTTAGCTGAACTCTCTACAGGGTGATTTGTTTCTAGCTAATCTCTCTACAGGTTGATTTGTGTGTAACTGATCTCTCTACAAGCTGATTTGTTTGTAGCTGATCACTCTGCAGGTTGATTTGTTTCTAGATGATCTCTCTACAGGTTGATTTGTTTGTAGCTGAGCTCTCTGCAAAGTGTTTTGTTTGTAGTTGATCTCTCTACAAGGTGATTTTTTGTAACTGACCTCTCTTCAGGGTGATTTGTTTCTAGCTGATATCTCTACAGGGTGATTTTTTGTAGCTGACCTCTCTTCAGGGTGATTTGTTTCTAGCTGATCGCTCTACAGGTTGGTTTGTTTGTAGCTGAACTCTCTACAGGGTGATTTGCTTGTAGCTGAACTCCTTACATTGTGTCTAGTTTGTAGCTGATCTCTCTACAGGGTGATTTGTTTGTAGCTGATCTCTATACAAGTTGAATTGTGTGTAGCTGATCTCTCTGCAGGTTGATTTGTTTGTAGCCGATCTCTCTACAAGGTAATTTGTTTGTAGCTGAACTATCTAAAAGGTGATTTGTTTGTAGCTGATCTCTCTGCAGGTTGATTTGTTTTAGCTGAACTCTCTACAGGGTGATTTATTTGTAGCTGAACTCCTTACATTGTGTGTAGTTTGTAGCTGATGTCTCTACAGGGTGATTTTTTGTAGCTGAACACTCTACAGGGTGATTGCTTGTAGCTGAACTCCTTACATTGTGTCTAGTTTCTAGCTGATGTCTCTACAGGGTGATTTTTTGTAGCTGAATTCTCTACAGGGTGATTTGTTTCTAGCTTATCTCTCTACAGGTAGATTTGTTCATTGCTGATCGCTCTAAAGGTTGATTTGTTGCAGCTGAACACCCTGCAAAGTGTTTTGTTTGTAGCTGATCACTCTAAAGGGTAATTTGTTTGTAGCTGAACTCTCTCCACAGTGACTTGTGTGTAGCTGAATTCTGTGTAACTGAATTCTCTAGAGAGTGACTTAATTGTAGCTGAATTCTCTACACAGTGAATGACTTGTTTATAGCTGAACTTTCTTCAGTGTGACTTGTAATGTTCTGAATCTCTATAGTGATATATTTGCATAACTCTCCACATGGTGACTGTCTTCTTGCTGAACTGTCTATAAGATTAACTGTTTGCAGCTGAACTCCCTACAGAATAACTTGTGATGTAATAAAATTCTATAATGGAATAAATAAATTAGCCGAATGCTCTATTAGGGTGACTGTTCTATTAGAGTATCTCGATCTCGCATTTGCTACACGGAGTTGGCTTTCGAATCATAACTCAGTGGTTTGTACTCCGATTCTTCTGTACTACTGCAAGGACTTTCAATGAAGATTATTCCAGCTATACACCGATTTTCAGCTCATTGCTCTAAGCGGTTTGCCTAGTAGGCGTGAAAACTAATACTTTTTTATTCATAAAAATCGATCGCGTAATTGTGACACAGGTTGTATTTTGTGTCATATCTCCGTGGTCTTTATCTCGATTCCTTTCAAACCACCAAAAGGCACTCCTACGATGGTTACTCCATCTACATAGCAATTTTCAACTCATTCCATGAAGCGGTTTACCCTGTAGGCGTGACAACAAATCTATCTTGTTTTACGCGAATAATCGGTCATAACTCCTGAACCATTCATCGGATTTGTACCAAATTTGATGCTAGGATTCGCCTTTGGACTCCCTTTCTGTGTGCCAACTTTCAAGGCGATCGGAGTACGCGTTTGCTTGTTATAGCAATTTTTGCAAGTGTGCGAAAAGACGAAGAAAAAAACGAAGAAAAAAAAACGAAACTTTGGCAGCTCGTATCTCGGAAATGGCTGGAGCGATTTCCTTCAAATTTGGAATGTAGACTCCCTTGGCTGGCGGGCAACTGTGTAGCAAATTTGGTTCCAATCAGATAAGTGATCACCGAGATACAAATGTGTGAAAATGACGTTTTCGTTCTTCCTGTCAATATACTCACGGGTGTGGCGCGCCAGCTTCTTGGGCCGCACGACACACTACCGTGTGTCTTGATATGCTATAGCTGCCTTATGAGACTGCAAATTACCAAAGACTACAGTTTGCTAAATGGCTGAGTTGGTAGCTATATACTGAAGCTGATAAATCTAACCAATTAAACCAACTAACACTTTTTGAATCATATAATTCGTTTTAAATATGAAAACCACACTAATCACCTCTTATAGCCACACTGCTAATCATCTGAATACAACAAAACCCACAATTACAACTTTTGTAACTGGAGATGCAACCTACAATTGAAACTTGTTTTTTAGGGAACTCTAGAGAAAAAGGAAGCTATATCCTACTGGAACAGAGTTGAACAATAGGTATATAGTTACATAGACATCATTATTTGTGTTGGTAGTGATGCATATAGTTCCTGAAATAAGTCTGTTTTTGATACACACAGAAGATATAGGGTTTTATTGGCTAAATACTAAGAAAGGAAGGGGGGGCTACAGCCACCTTAACCCCCCACCCCCTAAATCCACCCCTGGTACCCACAGTACACCAGAGGGCATTAGCTATATGGGGATTTACTATTTAAATGGCCTTTGGCATTAGTTTTCTTGCTTAACGTAATGGCAATGGCTTCATGTTGGTTCTTTGGAACTACCTCGAAGTTGGGAGGGGAAACAGTGGGGAATTTTCTGCCTCGATTTGTGAATCCCCACTCATTCCTCTCCCTGCCCATACTGGGTTAGGGGATAGGCATTATGGGAATAACATTAATGTAGTTGTACATTTGATGATCATAATGGCCAATTCAAACCACGAGAAACCAATTAGTTGTAGCAAGGTATCTCTCAGTCCTGTATACCCTTAAATGCACCTATCAGTGTAATGCCCGAATACCACAAGTATGGGCTGAGGGTATGAACCTTATCCACAATGATATCACAACATTAAAATGGTGGCAATAGTGGGGAACTTGTACAGAGGGGTATTAGGAGATGTGGTGATAATGCATGCACTGCAGCAAGTGGGAAGGTGAGGCATATACATCTACTTACAAGACAAATTTGTATCCACATCACAACTGCGGTCTGGTTTTTGCTTAGTCACATCACTTGATCATGCTACCTTATCTAATGGTTCCATGCTGTAAAAGCCACAAGTGAAATTCCTTTTGGCTACTACAGTTGAAAACGTAGTGAAGTCTCCACTAACGTGGCTATTTTGTCAATTATGATGTCATTGTGTAGCGATATGGGTTTTTGCCATTTTCTGATGTCACCTAAAGAAACCGATAACCAATGGTCGATCTGATATTTGCAAGGCACAGTTTTCAACAAATGTAGCCAGCCGTAGATAATAATACTATACCCATTTATGATCTACTATAGCTCTTTTATGCTAAATGCAATCTATGGTCTATGTTTGTGGTGTGGCTTCCATTGTTCAACCCAGAAGCACCACAAATATTTTATGCATGTTCCCATCAAGGCTTAAATGGAGTACTTTGCATTACTTCAAATTTTAATGGCTGGTAGAGAATACAGATTCTGCCCTCCTTAGTTCTCCTGTGGCTTTTCATAATCTCTAAAGTACTGGCTTTTACTATTTCATTTTAAACAATGGATAAGCACTTCAGCAAGGCAAAAAATCAACTGTGGCTTCTAGCTTTGTTCAGCACAGCCTCAATAAACAAGGAGCAGTGACACTAAAAGTGCCACTGATTAAGTAAAAAATCAATGTAATCCCACTGTCAAGGGTGCGAATATTGCTAGCAATATTGATTCTTGTAGCACTGTTACCAATTACCGATATGGGCTAAAATTCCCATATTGATGGCCAATCTGATTATCGGTACACCTCTAATTGTGGATATGGTCCATTAAAGGAAGGTGGAGGTTGTATTGTTAAAATTTAAGGGTGCCCAAGAGCAATACCAATGCAAGATTTGAAACATTCTTTGGATGCCAGCTACTACACTTGTATTACTAAAGCCTGGCTCAAAATCAGAATATAGATCACATATACATGCAACTGTGTATATCCCCTCCTAGCCATGAACCTCAGGTTTTGCTACATGGGGGTTTATATTGTCAATATGTCTCAGTACATGTAGGCATGAAATTGTAATTTTATGTCAATATCACAATTACATAATAAAAATGTCCTGCTTAAAGCTTGTCTTATTCTATTTTAACATCTTTGTCTGGAAAACTCACATAATCGGTATAATTATCATCTTTAAAGTAAATTGTCCACTGATCAATGTCTTTATTGTAGGCAATCAGTTCTCCTGTAAACCACTCTCAGTCATATTTTGCCTTTACTTTTCCTCCTATCTTGGGTTCATTGCTAGGACTGGCGCCCTTCTTTTTCTTGCCTGCTTTAAGTCATCTTCATCATTCAAAAAGTGTTGCTGGACCATAAATAGCTGCAGTATCTCTTGGCTTCTCTTGCTTTGTGATCATTTCCTTTTAGCTTGCTCTTTTTAGCATCCTCTGGTCTACCAATAGCATAATAAGATTAATCATTAAGCCATTAACTAATATATATATATATTAACAGTATTATAATGTTGCACATGCACAAAGAACATCATTAGGGGTCCACAGGTGCTGGCAATCTCCCTTGTTTCCTGACCTTTTCCCATGAACCCAAAGCTTATTAATATTTTTCTTTCTACCTGTTTTTGTTATAACAGAATTTAATAACTTGTTTATCAGCACGTGTTACATACAAAACTCTAATTACAGCGATAATTGTGTTGCAAATAAGTTACAAATGTAATTGTATTTCTTGTACTTGTATGGTGTGTTTAGATAAGAATCAGTGTGCTGGTAATTCTGTACATAGCTCATTTGGCATAGCTAACACAGACATTATTGTCTGAATGTGTGTCCCTCCTATCAATATGTAAATGTTTGTTAGCCATATTATTATCATTACAGCTATATCCCCATTACACATCATTTAAACAACAATTAGTACAAAAGCCCTTCTGTATTCAATCTAATCATTATGGAGAAATGGACAAATCACTGGGAAGCCATAAATGCTACTGTGTGACTAGAGCTACAGAATCAGCACCTTGCACTGTAAAACATTGGGCACAAAGGAGGACAAATGAAAGTGGGTGAATTGCATGATGTGTGTGTGCATTGTATACACTACAGTAAGCCAAAAGGCATCAGTCAGCATCTAACAGTTAGCTTGTATCATTAGCCGTTCTGACTGAAGGCTGCCTGTCATCACAAAATCTGTTTTAAAAAATTTTGTATCAATCTATCCGAAGTATTTATTGGCTGTTCTGAAGATACTGTTAGGTTTGTTACTACCATCAATAACGAACGTTTAGCATGGCTTAAGCAAATTTGACAAAGGAAATTTGCCAAACTTTTATTTGCCTATTAGTTATTTTTATACTGTTCAGTACTGGCCATATACAGTAAGTTTGCCAAACTTTTATCCGCCAACCTGCTTTGCATGCTGATTCACCAAAATTAAATTGCTCCAAACTGTCATCATTTATAGTACCTAACTAGTGCTGCCCATAGTAGCTATGTACCTACAATGTTTTACTAGGGTATATTAACACTTGCAAATGTTTTATTGACCCTGCTGATAGTGCATTAATAAGCATAGAGACTATTCTTCCAACCAACTTAATCAGCCTGTTTATTTAATTCTTCATATGTTACCACTAATATTTATCAACAGACTTCAGTATTATCAAACACACTGGTATAAATTTTGGTTAGGGTTGGCTCAGCTATTCACTTCAATCCACGCTTGCCTTGAGCTCAGAAAAAAATTACCTTCATACTGACAGTTTAAAATCATCATTTTGCTAAACAGGTGATACTAAAGTTATGGTTAGGGTTGGCACAGATTACCACATTGCTATATATTGACAAATCCATGAAGTCAGTAGCTAGCATGGTGGCACAATGGTTCCAGTCTGAGATCAAATCCTGAGATCCAATCCCAAATGTTTTCCCTTCATTTATAATTATAGGAGCTAGCCTGACAAAGTTGGCATCCAGGACCAGACATGGGAATTGAAAGCAAAGATTTTTCACATTTCCGGTAGATTGGATAACAATTGTGCTCTTCATATCCACTACAGCATCAATGATGGACTTCTGATACGGATAAAAGGAGAGAAGCAAAAAAGATTCAACTAAAGTTAAAACTTTACTGGCCTCGGCACCATCCAAAGAATCATTACTGTGATGGGAGCTCTGAGAACTAACAGTGTTGGTGATGGGCAGTCTGGTGCTGGGACTTGCTTCTACAGGCACCTGCACACAACACAGTATTATTTAATTTTGTATGAAGATTCATGAGGTATAAGACTCACCAGTGAATGTCCAGTTCTTTTGGGGTTACGTTGTAATAATTCTGAGCAACTGCTGCAAAGAGGCCTTCCTTCAGGACTGCATGCAGTCATAGTATAGAAGATCTGCAGCCTCATAACAGCACACTTACAGTCAATGTGGTTGAACCGCCAAAAGTCACGTGATCAAAATTAAATGATAAAGGGCCGCTAAAATCACGTGATACTGGCTAAGGCAGGGAGTGATCATAGAGGGTGTGCGCGGTGGTACCACAATTGATTTGAAAAGCAAAAGCTTATGTAGCAGCCCAGGTAATAAATACAGTACTGTACCAGTGAATTCATGGGACGCCGGGATTGCGTGACAGTGGAAGGCAGACACATCACTACAGATAACTAAGATCACGTGACACAGTGACTTAAAATTATTATTTTATTATTATTATTATTAAAGGACAAAAATTGCTTGGCAGTACAAGACTGTCAAGCTAGGCCGCAGCCGGACCTTTGAGAGTGCCCATATCTTGTTGTTCTCCATAAATCATCAAGTTTCTCCCGTAAAGATGACGGAGATGATTACTTAAAGTTTCCCCGTAATGAAGACGGAACACATAACTTAAAGTTACTCCGTAAGTATGATGGCGCTGGTTACTTAAAATTTTCCCGTAAAGGGTGTGGTAATTTTTGCGTTTTAAGTAAATTTCTGCAAGACCGTTGAGCTCAGCCAGATGGCAAACAATTTTGGAATTCAATGATATTTGGTGTGATAGTAGTTGGACCCATGCCACACCAGTTTGACTTGGGAGGGTTACTTTGGCATCGCTGCTGTGTGCTCCAGTGGCATTGAAACTTTTTCGAGTCCAAAATTTTGTTTTTGCGATGTTGCGGCTGGAAATTGCTCCAGATAATGCAGCCACTGATGATTTTAGTTTAGAGTACAGTTAGTAAGAAAGGTTGAGAGTGCATATTGTAGCTTGAAGAGACATTTCCTTGAAGATATAGCAAAAACTCTCGTAATTTGTAAATATATTCACCGATTTATACGACAAGACATTAATGAAAAATAATGCCAATCTGGCATTTTCTAATAAGTGGTACCTAGCCTAGCATTTGTGGGTGGTTTGGTAGTTGATTCTCAGAGGTCAAAATTTCACGTTGCGGGCCCTAAAATTGCTATGTAGATGGAGTAACCATCGTAGGGGTGCCTTTTGGTGGTTTGAAAGGAATCGAGATAAAGACCATGGAGATATGACACAAAACCCAACCTGTGTCACAATTATGGGATCGATTTTTATGAATAAAAAGTATTAGTTTTTCCGCCTACTAGGTAAACCGCTTAGAGCAATGAGCTGAAAATCGGTGTATAGCTGGAATAATCTTCACAGAAAGTCCTTGCAGTAGTACAGAAGAATCGGATTACAAACCACTGAGTTATGATTCGAAAGCCAACTCTGTGTAGCAAATGCGAGATCGAGATACTCTAATGGAACAGTCACCCTAATAGAGCATTCAGCTAATTTATTTACTCCATTATAGAATTCTATTATATTAGGCCACACCAAGTCAAACCTTAGTTTATGGTCACCCGCCCGCATGGTAAACCTGGAACCCTAGTTTATGAGGACTATTATTAATATTACAGGTGCTTAAGTGCATGTGACCCAGCAAGACACTTATTTTTTACTGCAAAAGATCGAGATACTCTAATAGAGCAGTCAGGAATTCCAATAGAGCAGTCACACTACTCTTAACTCTAATATTAGGTATAATTTTTTATATGCCACACTAATAAAATGTTTCTAACTATAGCTAGTTTTGTCCTTGATTATATAGCTTTTATTATTATTATTATTATTGTTTACTGAGCAGTCAGCCCTGCTGGTGTGCTCAGGAATCACAGCTGTTCAGATTATAACTGTTACTAATGCTTCTGTAACCAAAGTAATTTCAGTAGTATTAACTACTAGCCCATGCAGATGGGCCATAGCTTTAACTTTATAATTCAAATGTAGTCCTCTAATGATTAGTCTAGTAACTTCAAATTCCTTATCACTGAACACTACAGGGGTATGGAAAGCCGGCAACATTCGGTGAGCTTAATTAAACTTAAACTTTTCCATAACTAAAATTAGATTGGCAAGTAGAAACCCTTATAGTTTAAACATTCCCAGATGATCACTAAAGAACACTAGTCTGGAGCACTCAATGACTCAAAACTTTGACAGTTACTTTCCTCAAGGTTTACTGAATAGAAGGCTGGAAACGCATAGCTAGTGGGCTAAGACTTCACATTTGAATGAAGAATTTCTGATGTGAAAATAGAAGTTAAATTTCATTTTGGATCATGATCATTTGAACAACTTAGCTATAAGTCATAGTAATACTTTCCTGACATAGCTAATGAGACATTTATTTCACTTGGATTGCATAAGTAGCTACATGAGCAAAACATTTCCTATAGTATATTCTAAATAAATAAATAAATATACTTAAATGCTATACATCAGTGTATAGCTAGCCATGATCCATCAACAACTTTCCTAGTGCATTTTTTGCCGAAGCACAACTAGTCAACTACTTATGTTGTTGGTTAAGTTTGACTAAAAACAAAATCAACATGAATTTGCTAAATTGAGCAAATAATAATACCATACAGTATATTGTCACAGTAGAATCTATAGTCCTGAAGTCCTGATCATCCGCCCGCCCGCATCCATTTGTAGGCTTGGGAGTGACCAGAAACTAAGGTATGACTTGGAGTGGCCTTACAAGTTATTCTGTAGGGAGTTCAGCTGCAAACAGTTAATCTTATAGACAGTTCAGCAACAAGCAAGTCACCCTATAGAGAGTTCAACTACAAATATATTGCTGTAGTGATTCAGACATTACAAGTCACACTGAAGAGAGTTCAGCTATAAACAAGTCATGCACCCTGTAGAGAGTTCAATTCACTCTGTAGAAGTTCTGCTACAAACAAGTCTTCATGCAGAGAGTTTAACAACCAAAATCCACCATGTAAAGACTTCAGCTTTACTAACAAGTTACTCTGTAGAGAGATCAGCTAGAAATAAGAGAGAGCTCAGCTAGAAAACGTCACCTTGTAGAGAGTTCAGCTACAAACAAATCACACTGTAGAGAGATCAGACAGAAGAAGCCACCTTGTAGAGGGTTCAGCTGTGAAGTGATCACCCTAGAGAGAGTTCAGCTAGAAAAAAAGCCACCCTGTAGAGAGTTCAGCTACAAAGAAACCATCCTGTAGAGAGATCAGCTAGAAACAAGTCACCTGTAGCAACATCAGCTACAAAGAAACCATCCTGTAGAGTCAGCAGCTATATTGACAGCCAATGGAGCACAACGATCACCTTTGATGGAGCTACTCAATGTGCCTGTAGCTAAAACATCTCGACCTAAAACCATGAATACAGGAAAAGCACGTGTACTAACAAGTGCAGAGTGTTTGAAAGCCTTGCAAGAGAAAGAGAATGAGAAAAAGAGAAAAGCTGAAGAAAAGGAACAACGAAAGCAAGAGCGATTAATGAAAAAACAATTGAAGGAAGAGCAATTGAAGCGTAAGAAAGAAGAGAAGGCACAGCAAGCAGCACTGAGGGAAGCAAAGCACCTTGAAAAACAAACTAAGCAGCCACGACAGAGAAAGCAGAGGAGGAGGAATACACATGTTGACGATGAAGCAGGCAGTGTAACCCAGAATGCATTAACAGACGGTTCCACACTTATTTCAGAACAAGTATCTAATGATGCTGCAAGTGATCACCATTCCCCCAATACAGCAGAAGACAATACTGGCAGAGGTACCTCAAAACGAAAACCTAGTAGTCAAATACAATCAGTTGCCAAGAGAGCAAGAAACAATGCTGATGATGAGATTGATGTTGACAGGTGCTGCATGTGTTTTGGTCACTTTGCTGATGATGCAGGCACAGGGAGGGAGTGGCTAATGTGTTGCTGTACAAGATGGATACATGAAGACTGTATTGATAATGAAGATGTTGATATAGTCCAGTCATTTTATGAAAAAAAAGGGGTCAACCTTTAACTAATTGCAACACAAATGGTTTCAACAGTTTCTAGCACAGAAAAATGTGCTCTATAACATATCAAAAGTCCCAGAAAATCCCATAAGGGGAAAGTGACCTTTTGCATGACCTTTTTGCCATTTTTAGCAAAAAGTAGGATTTGTGCTTCTATTTCAGCTGTACATTATCCAAACTATTTATATTTGGTATCAAATGATTGCTCGCTCACTATAAGGAACAATATGACACTTGTTTGGTATCCATAGCTTAATCTGTTCTAAAGTTATCATCATTTACTGGACAAAACTAATATTATTTAGTACCGCCCACGCACTTAATTAAATTTTGGTTTAAGCTATTTATTGCTTGTCTAATGATAGTTTTCCCATGGCAAGGGACTATTTTCATAACAGAGGGTCATAATGAAGACTAGAAGGTGAATGTGTTACCATGGAAACCGAGAAATAGCATAGCTTTATATACAATTCGGTCAT